>NW_013547064.1:0-2500 GCF_000499425.1 Eimeria acervulina
TATATATATATATATATATATATATATATATATATATATATATGTACTTATATGTATATATATATATATATATAAATATATATATATGCATATATATATATATATATGCAAACAAATATAGATATATATGTATATGTATGTATGTAGATTTGCTTGTATATATTTATTCTGATGTATATCGAAATAAACATTGTTATAAAATACAGTTTTAAATTATTTATTCAAATCTGTTTGCTTCTGCTGCTGCTGCTGGCAGCGGGCGAAGCCAACAGCAGCAGCTGCAGCAGCTGCAGCAGGTGCAGCAAGCGAAGCAAACACAAGGCTAAGCCCTTTATAATGATTTGTACGAGCAGCTGCTGCTGCAACTGCTGCGGGGCTTAGTAGCTACGCACCCGCTGCAGCAGCAAAAACAGCGGGAGCAGCAGAAGGGGTTGCTGATACCGCTGCTGCTGCTGCTGCTGCTTTTCAGTTGCTGCTGGTGTCCCTACTGCTGCTGCTGCTGCTGTCGCAGTTGCTGCAGCGTTGATTGTTGCTCGTGATAATGTTGCCCTGTTGCTGCAGCAGCAGCAACAACAGCAGCAGCTGCTACTGTTGCTGCTCCTGCTACTGCTTCCGCTTCTCCTGCTGCTGCTGCTGCTGCTGCGGGTTTAATCTTCTGCTTTTTCTTCTGCATCTGAAATCCAATCAGCGAATTCAACGGAGGTGTCCCAGGCAGCTGGTACTGCAGTGCGTGCTGCTGCTGCTGCTGCTGCTGTTGCTGCTGCTGTTTGCTGCTGCAGCTGCAGCTGCTGCTGCTGGAAGCTGCGCTGCAGAGACACCTGAGCAGCAGGCACCGGAGGCGTCAGAAGATATGGGGAGACAGAAGTGGGTAGGGGGGCACAGGGCAGCAGCGGTGCAGCAGACAGCAGCAGCGGCTGCGGCAGATCTGCTGCTGCTGCTGCTGCTGCTGCTGCTGCGGCTGGGTGCTGCTGCTGCTGCTGCGGTGACGCAGCAACAGGCGGCAGCGCTAACCCCAATAAAGGCGCCATCTTGCACCGCTTGCTGCTGCTGCTGCTGCTGCTGCTGCTGTTAGCTGGGGTGTCTTTGCTGATTGGGTAGAGAGCAACATAAGGGTCTCGCGAAGCCAGCAGCAAATAGCAGCCGCTAGAGTGTATAGACAGGTTGCTGCTGCTGCTGCTGCACCGCGGAGCGACGAAACTCATCTCCAACTCCACGCTGTAGCTGCTGCAGCAGCTGCTGCAGCAGCAGCTGCTGCTGCAGCCAGCCCCCGCTGCACCTGTCTTCTCCTTGCCATTGGTTTCTGCTCCTTCGCTTGCTTCTGCTGCTGCTGCTGCTGCTGCCGCTGCTGCTGCTGCTGCTTCGCCTGCTGCTGCTTCAGGTGCTGCTGCTTTTACGCCGCTTAGGTCCAGGCTAGGAAGCTGCGGAAACCAGATATTTGCCTTTGCAAGTTCATCTCCAGGTTGCTGCTGCTGCTGCTGCTGCTGCTGCTGCTGCTGCGGCTGTTTGCCTGTCGCTGCTGCTGCTGCTGTTGTTGCTGCTGCTGCAGCGCTGCGGTGTACGTACAGCTGTTTCTCTTTGTGACTGTTGAAGCGGCATACAGAAACCTGCAGCACAAATATCTCTCCTGCAGTGTTGCAGCAAACCAGCTTGGCTGTATCAACAGCTGGGCTGCTGCTGCTGCTGCTGCTGCTGCTGCTGCATTTGGGGTTGCTGTTCCTGCTGCTGCTTTTGCTGCTGCTGCGCTGCTGCTTTGCAATAGAGAAGTAAAGACTGTCTGAGATTGGTAGTCTGTAAATGCAGTTGCGCTGTATGTACACCGCAGGTGCTTCTCCTCCATCCCTTTGCTGCTGCTGCTGCTGCTGACTTTGCTGCTGCTGCCGTTTCTGCTGCTGCTGCCAGCAATCCAGCACATTGAAAAGCAGCAGGTGCTGCTGCTGCTGCTCAGTGAACCCAAAGCCAATTCGAAGGCTCTGAAGGAGGTCTTTTGCTGCTGCTGCTGCTGCTGCAGCAGCGGGAGCCGGCAGTGCAGCTGTTGCTGCTGCTGCTGCCTTCTTAAATCTGCGCAGCACTTCCTTCGCAGCTTGCTGCTGCAGCAGCCCTGGAAGCTCTGTCTGTGCCTCCGCTGCTGCTGCTGCTTCTGCTGCTTCTGCTGCATTTGCTGCTGCATTTGCTGCAGCAGCAAGAGGAGCACCCAAAGAAGACTGAGAAAAGCAGAAGCAAAAGGCAGCACAGTACTCCAGCAGACTCACCACATTTTGCTGCTGCTGCTGCAGCAGAGAAGGCAGGTGCTGCTGCACCTGCTGTTGCAGCTGCTCCAAGCTCCTGCTGCTGCTGCTGCTGCTGCTGCTGCTGCTGCCGTCTGCACGGTCCAGCAGCTGCAGCAGCCAAACTACGCGACGCGCAAACTGCTGCAACAATTCTTGCTGCTTGTCCTGAGGGCCTGCAGCAACAGCTGCAGCAGAAGGCTTTGCTGCTGCTGCTGTTGCTGCTGCTGCTGCTG
>NW_013547064.1:7500-76722 GCF_000499425.1 Eimeria acervulina
ACAGCAGCAGCAGCAACAGCAACAGCAGCAGCAGCAACAGCAACAGCAGCAGCAGCAGCAGCAGCAGCAACAGCAGCAGCAGCAACAGCAGCAGCAGCAGCACTGGGCCGTTGCATGGTTCGAGGGGCGGCGTCTCCTTTGACTTCTTTTTTTTGCTGCTGCTGCTGCTGCTGTTTGCGGTGTATGCGCTGACACCGGAAGCAGCAAGAAGACGCATAATAATTATTTGTTTTGCTGCTGCTGCTGCTTTTGTTGCTGCCGACAAACTAGTGCCGCACTTCGCCAGAAAACTGCTTCAAAACGGTACTTTGCTGCTGCTGCTGCTGCTAGTGCTGCTCTTGCTGCTGCTGCTAGTGCTGCTCTTGCTGCTGCTGCTAGTGCTGCTCTTGCTGCTGCTGCTAGTGCTGCTCTTGCTGCAGCTACTACTTCTGCAGTGCTGGCAGTACTATTTCTGCTGCTGCTGCTGCTGCTGCTGCTGCTGCTGCAGGGTTTGCAGGTCGAGACCTGCACAAGCCTTCTTCTTCACCTCTGGTGCCGGAAGCTGTTGGGCTTTGCTCTATTTTTTGTTTTCTTGCTGCTGCAACAGCAGGGCAGCTGCTGCTAGACAGAACTCAGCTCCAAGTATAACTGCTGCTGCTGCTGCTGCTTCTTCTGCTGCTGATCGGACTGCTGCTGCTGCTGCTGCTGCTCATCGTGCTGCTTCTGCTGCTTATCGTGTTTCCGCTGCTTTTGGTGCTGTTGTTGCTGCGCTTGCTGCTTCTGCTGCTCTTGCTGCTGCTCCCCAGTGTGGGTTGTGCTTTGCTGCTGCTGTTTCTGTTGCTTCATTTATCTTGCTGCAGCTGCTGCTGCTGTCTGTATTTCGCTGCTGTTGCTGCTATCTGGCTGCCGCTACTATATGTGTATTGTTTTTGCTGCTGCTGTTGCTGCTGCTGCTGCACCTGCGAGCTGCTGCTGATGACCGTGAGACTTTATCTTGCTGCTGCAGCTGCTGCTGTTGCTGTTGCTGTTGCTGTTGCTGCCTGCCTTCACTGCCAACTACTCCATCTCTTCTGCTGTGTGTGATGCTGCTGTTGCTGCTCTCGTTACTGCTGCTGCTGCTGCTCTCCCTGCTGCTCTCCCTGCTGCTGCTGCTGCTGCTGCTGCTGCTGCAGTTGGTTGAGTATCCTGCTGCTTTATTAGGAGCGACATGTATGGGTTTCCTAGGATTTGTTGACGACGCTTTGTCTCTGCCTTGGGCAGTCAAGCTGAGCCTCCCTCTACTTGCTGCTGCACCTCTTGCTGCTGCTTACAGCGGCAGCACAACTGTAGTGCTTCCTTGTGCGGTGTATACGCACCTGCAGCACTGGGGGCAAGCAGCAGCAGCAGCAGCTGCTGCTGCTGCTGCTGCTGCGGCGGTTCCTGCTGCTGCAATCCTACACGCACTCCGACACTCTATAGGTGGATTAAGCCTGCTGCTGCAGCAACTCTCTCAGGAACAACAGCAGCTGCTGCAACACCTGCAACAGCAGCAGCAGCAGCAGCAGCAAGCACATTTTGGCCTTGCCTCTTCCCTTGCATCTGCAGCAACAGCTGTTGCTGCTGCTGCGCGGTGGATCTTCTCAGGGCTGCTGCAGTTGATTGATACTGCGGTGAGAGCTGCTGCAGCAAGCTGTTCATACACCGGAGTTGCTGCTGCTGCTGCGGCTGCGTTCGTCAGTTGCAGAGGAGTTGACTGCACCGAAGCATTTCGTGTTGCTGCAGTGTCTATCTTTTTTTGCCTGCTGTTGTTGCTGCTGTTGCTGCTGCTGCTGCTGCTGTTGCTTCTTTGCAGCACCGCGCTTTGTTGCAGTTCACTTCAACAGACGCCCTCAGCAGCAGCAGCAGCAGCAGCAGCAGCAGGGACGACTGCAGCAGAGGGGGTTGGTTGTTAGTGGATGTGGGGCGGCTGTATTATATTTATATGACTCTTCTGACTGTCTTCTGCACAAATGCAATCAATATCTATGCGGGTGAGCTGCTGCAGTTGCTGCTGCTGCTGTTGCTGCTGCTGTTAGTGCTGTTCCTGCTATTGCTGCTGCTGCTGCAGCGGCGACGCAAACTACAGTAGCAGCAGCAGCAGCAGCAGCAGCAGCACAGGCCACGGGGAGTATCTGAAGGCAAAATCACCCAGACCAGCAGCAGCAACTGCACCTGCACCTGCAGCAGCAGCAGCAGCAACTGCAACTGCAGCAGCAGCAGCAACAACAACAACAGCAACTGCAGCAGCAGCAGCAGCAACTGCAGCAGCATATATATATTTTGTCTTTGTTTGTTTGTAGGTATTAATGGGTTGGAGGTTGGACAGTCGGCAGTCATCGCTGCATTTGTTTGCATACACAGCGCCCTTGTCAGCTTTTTTATTTATTTATTTTATTTATTTTGTTTATTTATTTTATTTATTTTATTTATTTTATTTATTTTATTTTGTTTTGTTTATTTATTTATTTTATTTATTTTATTTGTTTAAGTTTATTTGTTTTGTTTATTTTATTTATTTTGTTTAGTTGTTTATTTTATTTTATTTATTTTATTTATTTTGTTTATGTTATTTTATTTATTTTGCTTATTTTATTTGTTTTATTTATTTTGTTTATTTTATTTTATTTATTTTGTTTATTTTATTTATTTTATTTGTTTCTGTTTGTCTTTTGTTTATTTTATTCTTCTCTTCTCGTTGGTTGTTTTATTTATTTATTTATTTATTTATTTATTTATTTATTTGTAGAGAAGACGCATGTTTATTTCTTGACTTATTTATTTATTTATTTTCTTTTCTCATTTACTTTTATTTTTCTTCTTTGTCTCTTTTCTTTATTTCTTTTGTTTGTCTCCTTTTATTTATTTACTTTGTTTGTTTTTTTTATTTATTTACTTTGTTTATTTTCGTTCTTTGTTTGCTTTCTTGGTGCTGTTTATTTCTTTTATTTGTTTGTTTGTCTTTTGCTGTTTTTGTTTTAAATAAATTCAATTTGCTGTTGTCTCCCCCGGCGTCTTTCCTTCTCGCTGCTCATCTCATTTGCTGTTGCTGCTGCTGTTGCTGCTGCTGCTGCTGCTGCTGCTGTTTGTTAGGAGTTGAACGCAAACTTTGGGTCTGCAGATGCAGCAAAGGCAATGTTTGCGCAGCAGGTGAATAAAGAAAGTGTTTATTGATTTAATATAAATTATTTAATTATATTTATTTTATTTTATTTTATTTGTTTTATTTATTTTGAGTTTAACTGCAAGTCCTATCCTGTTGTTTTCATTATAATCTAGTAGCTGCCTGTACACCCTATTTTCTGCATTTGTTTGATTTGTTTGTTTGCAGCATTTCTTCGCTCTTGTCATTTGTCTTCCTTTTCTTGCAACCTCTCTTGCCCTCCTCAAGCACAACTGGTGCTGCTGCTGCTGCTGCTGCTGCTGTTGCTGCTGCTGCTGTTGCTGCTGTTACGTGTGTGGGGTTGCTGCTGCAGTAGTACTTCTCTTGCATGCGCTGCTCCTTGTATATTGATGCAGCTCTTGCGTTGTATTTAATTTGTTTTGTCTGTTGCATTTGTTGCTGCTGTCTTTTATCTTTTTTTCTTCTTTTTATTTGGGGTGTATATGCAGGTACCCTTCTCATGTCTTTGTAGGAGATACATACACCTACTTTGCAGTAAGCATTTTTTAATGTTTTTAAATTATTTTATTTGCTTTTTAATGCTTATTAAGTTGTTTTCTTTTTCTTTGTCTTATTATTTTGTTGTTCGTTTTACTGTTTATTGTTTTAATGCATTTTGATTTATCTTTTTTTCTTCGTTTGTTTCTTCTTCCTGTCTCTTCGCCTTCTTTTTTGTTTTTCATTCTGTCTTTTCTTTTCTATTCGTTGTATTTTTGTTTTTTCTTTTAATTCTCAGCAGCAACTCTTTCTTTCTGTCTTCTGATTTTCTTGTCTTCGCTTTGTTTTTTTGTTTTATTAGTTTTAGGGTTTAGGGTTTAAGGTTTAGGTTTTAATGTTTAGAGTTTAGGGTTTAAACATTCGGGTTTAGGGTTTAGTGTTTAGCCTTTAAACCCTTGGGTTTACGCTTTAGGGTTTAAGCCTTCAGATTGAGGGTTTAGGGTTTAGAGTTTAGGGTTTAGGGTTTAGGGTTTAGGGTTTAGGGTTTAGGGTTTGTGATGCAGGGGATGGTGTTGGCTGCTGCTGGGATATTAGGCCATTTTTCGAAGACTCTTTTGTTGTTTTTTATTCCTCAGTTTTTTAATTTCTTTCTTTCTCTTCCTCAGGTGATTGTAGTAATGCTTTATTTAATATTTAAACTTATTTTAATCTATTTAAATGCATTGTTTTCTATTTATTAATGTATTATTATTATCTATTTAATAATGTATTATCATTTATCTATTTAAATGCATTATTATCTATTTATTAATGCATTATTATTATCTATTTAATAATATATTATTATTATCTATTTAATAATTAATAATAATAATAATACTAATGATAATACAGATTAATGTGTGTATTGTTTATTTTGTGTAGATATTTAATTAAAAGAATAATAAATTTATTAAATTTATTATATTTAAATAATAATTTTATTTATTTTTTCGTCTCTTCTTCTGTCTGCAGCTCCTCGGGTTAATTCCTTGTCCTCGCCACCGCACACCAAAGTTTGTTTTCTTTCTTTTATTTTTGTTTAATTTGTTTAATTTCTTTTATTTCTTTTGTTTAATTTGTTTATTTTATTTTATTTCCTTTGTTTAATTTGTTTATTTTGTTTTATCTTCTTCTTCTCATACAATTCGTTTATTTTATTTTATCTTCATATTCAATTTGTTTATTTTTCTCTTATCTTCTTCTTGTTTAATTTGTTTATTTTCTCTTATCTTCTTTTCGTTTAATTTGTTTATTTTATTTTATCTTCTTCTTGTTGTTTGTTTTCTTTATTTTATTTTATCTGCTTTGTTTGTTTCGTTTATTTTCTTTTATTGTCTTTTTCTTCTTTTCTCTTTTACTTGTTTTTCTTCTTTTATTTAATTTGCTCGTTTTATTTGTCTTCTTCTTTTTCTTTGTCTTTGTGTTTATCTTTGGTTGTTTCTTTGTGTCTGCTGTCTTTGTCTTTGTCTTAATTTATATATTTCTCTGTCTTTGTTATTCTTTTTAACTTTGTTTGTTTCTCTGTCTTTGTTGTTCTCTATTTAGTTGTTTAGTCTTTTACTTTCTTTTTATTTTTTTTTTATATCTATCTCTGTAGTTGTCTCTGTCTTTGTGTTTATATTTTTCTTCGTTTTTATTTTTCTCAGCTTGTTTGTCTTTGTTTCTCTGAAAGCATTTATTTGTTTGATTGTCTTTCTTTTTATTTAACTATTTTTATTTGTTTTTCTTCTTTGTCTAGCTCTGCTTAAACTCTCCAGCTGTCTGTACACCTCGTTTCTGTCTCTCTGCATGCAACAACACACAACAAAACAGAACATATTATTATTATTATTATTATTATTATTATTATTATTATTATTATTGTTATTGTTATTGTTATTATTATTATTATTTGGGGTGTATGTGCACCTCTGCAGGTACAGCCAGGAGAGAGATGTTCTGCTGCCTTCAGCAAATCTAACGCTGATTAATGCTGTCCTCTGGGTGTGGCGTTGGCTGCTGTTTATATTCTTTTTCTAAACATTTGCTCTGCTGCTGCTGCTGCTGCTGTTGCTGCTGCTAGTGAAGATGCTGCTGCTGCTGATGTAGCTGTTGCTGCTGCTGATCTGGCGGTTGCTGTTGCTGCTGCTGCTGCTGGTGAAAGTGCTGCTGATGTGTGTTTTGCTGCTGCTGCTGCTGTTGCTGTGCAGGTGTTTGGGCCCCTGTCAGAGAGACGTCTGTTGTGTTTGCTGCTGCTGCTGCAAATCTTTTGCTGCGGTTTCGGTCTGCTTCTGCGTCACCACTTCTCCTTCTTCTTGCTTGAACAAACATAAATATATAAATATATAAATAAACGAATCTATAAATATATAAATATATATATAAATAGATAAATATATATATGTGTGTGTGCAATACATAAATATATACGCATATAGATATAAGCATAATAAGTGCGGGTATGCATGCATTTTGTATAGATAATGAATGTATGTTTATATAAATATATAAACAGATATATATAGATATAGATATATATATCTAGATAGATAGATAGATAGATATATACATAAATATATATATATATATATGTAGATGTATATATGTAAATGTATACGGATGTAGTTGTATGTCGATACACTTGTATATCTTTCTCTACAAATATAATTATATAATTATGTATGTGTTTAGATGTATTTATGTATTTATGTATAACATATATTATTCATACTATAATATATAGATAATTTTATATATACTCATTTACATAAATGTTTTAATATATTCATGCATAGTATATATACTGTATATATATATATATATACAAATGTATATATATATATATATATATTCATATATATATATTTATATATATTAATATATATTGATATACTTCTGCATCTAAGAAGTGCAGACAACGGGAGAAAGGGCCCAGCGAGGGTTTTTTAATGTTTTTTATTTTCTTTTTTGTATTATTCAATAGAAGGAGACGAGAAGAGACGAATAGTTGTTAATTAACAATACAGCACCAGCTGTCTCCTTAATACTTTTAATAGCAGCTGTCTCTGCCTCAGTCTCGTTTAAATGCATCAACAACTTTTTGTTTTTTACTTTCTTTTCTCTTTGTCTCCTTTTTGAATTTTCTGCTGAATATACACCGCATGCACTCATGCATGCATGACCCTACATAATATATTTATATATTTATATTTAAGATAGAAATATATATAATTATTAGGAGAGATGTGTCGTCATCTTTATGTAGAAACCTGCATTCGTCTGTTTTCTGTACAAGTGTCAACTGGCAGATGCATGCAGCCCCATAAATTAATGCATGCATGCATTTATAAGAATAGATGCACTTATAAAGAAGACAACATATTAATGCAACAGCGGCATTTGTTTACTCTACCACGGTAGTAAGACACCTACCTACGCAACTGCTAGGGTTTAGGGTTTAGGGTTTAGGGTTTAGGGTGTACAGCCATTGTTGATAATTCTTTTTATTCAAGGCGTTGTTTTTCTTTGTCTTTTGCTTGTTGAATGATGGATAAGACGCGGGGGGCTTCGTAAGGTGTATATAAACCGGTGTTAGTCGTTTAAATATTTTCTTATGAAGCTACACACTTTATTAGCTCTTCATACCTTTTCTGTCGCCTCATTTTAAATAATAAACAAATAAAGAAGACTGTAAAAAGATATGTAATAGAATCTATTAATGAGAGTTAGTTAGCTGAGGCCGCTGTCGAGGGTTTTCTTTCTTCACTTTTAATTAGTTGAATGCAAAGCTTCTGGAGAATATTAAAAGTCTGAATTTCTTAATTTATATTTAAAAAATAAAAATTTTTTAAAAATCTAAAAATATTTATTCAGGAATTCTGCTTCGACGGTGGCTGGTTGTCGTCTTCGTGTTGCATGCAAATTGCATGCAGGATATGATCGTTTGTGCATTAAAAAGGGTAAAATCTGTTCATAAATAGCAATAAATTGTATTTAATTTATTTAAAAGAATTGAATAAATCTATAAACTAGCGGAGGTTATCCCCTGAAAAGACCAATGCTGTCTGTACAGCTGGCGAGAGGTTTTGCTGAAGGACATTTTCTTTGATTTTTCAGTTTAAAAATCGAAGTGTCTGTACACCTTGTGATATTAAAAGGTTTTTATATTGATTGTTCTTCTTCAACGATTCATCACTATGCAGAGTCTTGCTTCTTATTATTCAGTTGCTGGTGTGTCGGTGGTCAGCCGCTCGCTGCTGCCCTTGAGTTCCTCAGCTTCTCTCCTGTCTGTTGCATCTCCGAAGCAGCACAGACTGCTGCTGCAGCAGCAGCAACAACAACAACAACAGCAACAACGCAGGACCTTCAGCAGCAGCAGCAGCAGCACAAACAGCAGCACAATTCGCACTTTTCGTATCCATCGCTATGATCCAGAGAAGAAAGAAAGACCCCGCATGCAAGAGTACAGTCTAGACACCTCAACATGCGGGCCGATGGTTTTAGACGCTCTAATAGCCATTAAAGACAAACAGGTAGCATTAACCCCTAATCACAATTCTACAATGCATGCAGCATTTGAATGTAATATATATAAATATGTGTCTATATGCATGCATATGTACCTAGTTTTGTTGATGCTTAGATATATATATATATATATAGATGTGTGCCTGTATATGTATATATATTGATGTTATATATATATATATATATGTAATATCCTGCGTCTTCACAGCAGCAGCAGCAGCATCATCATCATCATCATAATGTTGAGAAGAATATTTGTTTTAATGTTTTTTTTGTTTTATTTCAGGATCCAACACTGACCTTTCGTCGAAGTTGTCGCGAAGGGATTTGCGGGTCTTGCGCTATGAACATCGACGGCATAAATTGCCTCGCCTGTTTAACGCCGATTAAAAACAAAAACAGAGTCACGAGAAGAAACCCCACAATCAGTATGCATCTATATATATATATATATATATATGTAATATATGTATATATGTATATGTATATGTATATATATGTGTGTGTGTATATGTGTATGTATGTGTATGTGTATACGTATATGTATATAAATATATATATATGTATATATATATATATATTTATGTATATATATCTAGCAGCAGTAGGAGAGGGAAGGAGGTTAAAAAATCAAAAATGTCTTTCTCTCTCTCTTATGCAGAGGGTCTTTTATTTTAAAGATATATATATAGATATATATATACCAAACGAAACAACCCAAACAAAGGATGCATGCATGCATGCATGCATGCATGCATGTTTTGTTTAATCATTCAGTGCATGTATATATGAGTTCTTTTTGTATAATGTTGATTGGTTCGTACGATGACATATATGTGTGTAGATTGCAGTGTATATGATGCATCCGAGTTGTAATGATCAGATTTTTATTTTTTTCTTTTTGTATTTATTATTTTATTTGTTTGTACAGAGGGAGGTGTATTAGGAGCTGCAATTGGAGCTGTAGAGAAGAGCATAGCTTCTCAAGATGAGATGCAAGGGCCTAGCACAGATGAATATTCGCAGCACTTTCATAATGATAATGAAGGGGCCCCTATTGATGTGCTGCCTCTCCCTCATCTCTTAGTGCTCAAAGATCTCGTACCCGACTTAGCGAATTTCTACTCTCAGTATAAATCTATTCAGCCTTGGCTTCAAAGAAAGACAAAACCGGTATCTGTTCAAAAATGAAACAAGACCTATATATATATAGTTATATATATATAATTATATATATATAGATATATATATAGATATATATATAGTTTTGTAGGTATATATATGCATATACATATATTTCGAGATTGAATACAGCAAAGCATATGTTTGTCTTTATAAAAAACAAACACAAATATAAATATGAGTATTATATTTACATTTATATAAGTACAAATTTATATAAATATATATATATATAAATGTATTTATAAAAGACACATAAATATAAGTATAAATATAAATATATAATAATTCGATCTTTTTTGTATATTTTTTCTTGCAGACGGAGGGTACAGAAATTCTTCAGTCAATTGAAGATCGAGCGAAGTTGGATGGATTGTATGAGTGCATATTATGCGCTTGTTGTTCAACATCCTGCCCGTCTTACTGGTGGAATCCACAGGCTTATCTGGGCCCTGCTGTGTTAATGCAGGCTTTTAGGTGAATAGAAAGAGGTGTTTATAGAGGGGGCGGAGGAGGGTAGGAGTGTTAAGGGGTTTTGCTGTTCTTGTTCTGAGTATTATTGTTGTTCTTGTTGCTGCTACTTCTGCAGCAGCGGCAGCACCATGTTCATACACTGTATCAGCAACTCTCTGCTGTACCCTCTGCCAGTTTTTTTTTGCTTTCTTTTGCAGATGGATCAGCGACAGTCGAGATGAATTTACTCGCGAGCGTCTCGCACAAATCAACGACACGATGAAATTATACAGGTGAAATTTCTTATACTTCTTAGTTGGCTGCTCTTATTCGTATTCTTCTTCTTAAAGCAAACATAATAAGCTGTAGTTACACCGCGCGCACTGAATGAACGATCTTAGCTCCTAGTCTTCAGATACGCTGCGTTCATTTCCTTGTAACTCGCTTGAAAACGGCGAAAGCAAATATATATATATATATGCTTCTATGTAAATAGTATGTGTATCTGAAATTTTGTTGAGGGGATTTCTCCTCTTTGATGGGGGTCCTTCAGACTTGCAGGCGCACTTTGTGCGTGTATGCATGCATGCATGCAATACAGCATGCATGCATGAATGCATGCATGCAAGGGTGTATGCATGCAAGACTGCATGCAAGAGTGTATGCATGCATGCAAGATTGCATGCATGGAAGGATATATATGCATGCATGCGGGATTTGCGGCTGCTTCAGGTGTCACGGCATTATGAACTGTTCGATTTCATGTCCTAAAGGGTTAGACCCTGCGGGTGAGTTTTTTTCTTTTACTCGTTGCTATACATATATTTATTTATGGGCTCGTTTGTTCATTGGGATCGGGTGTACGTACACCGCACTGCAACGGCATTGTGTTGCTATTTTGCCTGCAGGGGCTATTAGAAAGATGAAGAAACAAATCCAAGAAGAGTTTGGTCCTGACTTCGTCACTCTCGCTGCGCAATCTGCTCGGGCCCGCTCTAAGGAGCTTGTAAAGGAAATGAATGATAACGCAGAGCAGTAAAGAAGGGGAATAAGGCGCTTCATTTGTTGCTTTTAAAGGAGTATACAAAGCGCATAAACAAACGTTTGCCTCCCGCACCTTCGCGTGCATGCATGCATGCATGCAAGTGATATGGTTGTTAGAAACCCTGAGTAGTTGCAGCTTCTCGAATATTATCGTGAATAAACAAGTGAATGAATATATTATATATATATGTATTTTTGTATATGTTTATATGTGTATATATACCATAACTATATGTATATATTCACTCACTTATGCTTCGATTTATTCGCCGACTTACTCATTCATCATCTTCCTTCGTAGGCTGTGGCTTTAGTGTACTGCTGCCCTCTGGGCCTCTCACGAACCCAACTCCCGCAGTTAATACCTTTAAATATGTGCAAAGGGCAATTAATAAATACTAATATTAATAAGTATGGTTAATCAATTAAGTAGGGACCGCAGCGAAAGTAGCGGGTGTAGCAGCTCCGGTGTATGTACACCGAGAGAGAATCTCCCTCTAGACGAAATCCTCCATGTCAGTTTATTATTTCCTTCCACATAATCTCAGGAATGCTTCAACCCAGCAATGGCTAACGTCACAGGGCTCAGGAAATATATACCCAAGGGAAATAAGGCAATCTAATGCCCCTCTTCTCTAGCTGGATGGTAGATAGTTGTGTTAATGTATATACACCTGAAGACTCATGTAGACCTATAAGTTGTACACCTAGTAGCTGTATGTACACCTGAAACTGCGCCTGATGCGAGGTATGAAAAAGACAGAGATTCAGAACCAACGGAGTCACTGAAGTTGAGGAGCAAGCAACCTTTGCCGCCTCTCTTTCTCACGCGTCTATTTGCACTGAATGAACACTGCACGCGTGCGCACAAGAGAAGAGCTGCAGCATTCAAGCCAGCGCCTCCCCTTGCAGTTGTTGCAGTTGGTGCTGGACCCCTTCCCCACCCAGCCCTGCCTTTCTACTGCGAACACGAGATTGTGTGAATAGTGCATGCGTTCGTTGGATTGGTTTTAGCTGCGTGGTGGTTGTTTATCTCCTTCACGTTAACGTTGGGGTGTACATACAGTACAGCAGCATCAACGGTTCAACACGATGCCGTCGTACTTCTGCTGAAACCAACGAATGCTGTCTTCCTTCGTCACGCGGTGGCTGTGCCCAATTCTCCCACGGGCCCATTTGCGCTTAGAGACGCGCAGACCGGGGCGGCACAAATGCACGTAGAAATCTAACCCGTAAATGCCTGCATGTAAAGAATAACAAAGACAATACCTCCTTATATTTCAAGCTGTACTGTGCAGCATACACCCCACGTGTACACTTGCACATACACCAAGACAGAAGAAAAAACATTTAAAAATCGCCTTCTTTAGAGCTCTGAGGAGAGGCAAACTGCATGCGCAGCTGCAGAACCTGGCAATAAGATTACAGCGGCTCCGAGAGATAACTACGCAACAACCTGTTTAATATAATGAATATTCTGTTTACAGTGCATTAAATATATAATATACGCATTAAATGCAATACTTATGAAATGCTCACCGGTGGAGGGGTCGTATTTGATGCCCAAGTCGATATGTTCCTGAATACCGAAGCCGAAGTTTCCAGTGTCTGAGAAATTTTTCTTTTTAAGTTCATATTCTTTCACTTTTAGTCCTTTTTCTAGGATTTCCTCAGCCTTCTTGCCTCGTACAGTCACGTGACAGGCGATTTTCTCGTTCCTGCGAATGCTGAATGAACGAATCGTCAATCGTGCACGAGACAACACCGGGCGCTGCCCCGTCAGCTGCTCCAACACTCGGGCGGCGCGGGTTAGTCTGTCACCGGACTGCAAAACAAGAACAAAACGAAGAATGCAGCAAATAAAGCGGAAACCGAGAGGGGATTAACAGCAGCGCATTCAGATTCACCAACTACTATTCAGACCCAACACAACCGCACAGATCCCAATACACATTAGCAAAGCACCAATTGAAAAACCTGAAGAAAGAACAATGTTTGTTTTTGCAACGGAAACATGAACTCATGTAGGACAAAAAATGCATGCAAGTCGCGCGGGTGCCGCCACCCCACAGTGAAGAGGGCAGCAGCTGCGTTTTTTTTGGGGTAGGTTTGAATGAAAATAAATTTAAAATCAAATTAAATGCCTCACCTCGCCGACGCAAATGTTCAAAGTCAACTTCTCGATGCGGATTTTCCGCATCGGGTTCTCTTCCAACGACTTCACCATCTTGCCGGGGCAGAGAGGGCTGTGGGTTTCACTGCTGCGTTTCCGCGTAGCAACCCTTTTTATATACCGCCACCGGTATTTTCAAATACGAATTATGTATGTATTTGCACAACGAACACACGAAGGACAACGCAAACTCAGCGCAGCAGCAGTGGAGGGCGCAGCAGCACCGCTTACTGCAGCCCCACGACGAACGGCATTCGAGTGGGGCTGTTCAAGAACCGTGTACAAGCGGCTGTGCATGCAGCAACGAAGACAGTAATAATGATAATATAAAATTGTCTCAACAATTTCCCGCTATCTTCACCTTAAAAGCAATGCAAGAAGCGTTGGAATCTCTACGCGTCTAGCACAAACAACCTAAAACAGAAAAGAAATTTCATCTCATGTTGCAAGTGAAGCACGCGTATGAGTTGAACATGGGTTGCCTGTCTGAAGTTGAACTACATATTTCTTCTTACGTGAGAGTTGGATAATGAATGCAAAGCAAAAAGTGTTTAACAATTGTCTACAGTCTTAGCGCAGCGCATTCGGTCCAAGGGATCTTTGCCAGATCAACTAAGGTTTATTCCCAGCTTGGCAAGGGAACAAGCTATGGAAGAACTGAAAGAACATAAACAAGGGTGGCTATATGTGCAGGATCACACAGAAAAATATCACTCCTCAGTGAAGAGGAACTCAGCAGTGAACTAGGAGCTTCCTTATCCATTATTTGTAATAAGGCTGCTCCCCGCAGAGAGGCAATGAGTATCTGGCTGGGCCAGTGAGAGAGAACTAGGAGATGAAAGGTTCGGGCTCGTCCAAATGATGGAGTACTTATTCACGAGAGAGACAAAGAAGCCACTTCCACCGAGGTGGCTAAGAGACAACGGCAAGACTTAGGAACTGAGCAAGATATGGGGCCCATGCGCATTGGGGCTATGAGTGCCAGACCGGCTGAGAAAAGAAGCGACTCCCCGCGGCTAATTGCGAGGCCGGCATGCGGGTAGCCGTTGGGCGCAGCGAGTGATTCATGTGTTTCCTGTGCAACGAGCAAGGTAACAGACGCATGGAAGAAACTAGGAAGCTAAACAATCGCAGTCAATCACAATCGCGGTTTTAAGCATGGTGGCGATACCAACAAGGCAATACGGAAAATGCCCAGTTCTCCACGCATACGTGTAATGGATAGATGGGGCCGAAAGTGAAAGTGAGAAACTCCGCACCTAGAGACTCTCCTCTCGCCTCAACTCTGTGCGTATCCATGTTTTTATTGATAGGCAGGATTTTCCAGTTTCACTTAGCGCAGGCATCGAGGTGGGTCTTATTTCTGAAGCTACAGAGAGTTGATGCAGACTACCAGTCTATTCTTTCGTGCACTCTCTGCCACTACGCTTCGCCAACGGCAGACAAGCAACGCTGGTCGGTAAAGCTTTGGGAGTAATACGCCGGATAAGTCAGCAAATTGGACATACTACAACGGAACGAAACTATTACTCTGAACCAAATCACCACTAATCCTATGCGCTCCCTGGGTGGAGGGCTCGCATGCGGCTTTCAGACGACGCAATTGAGATCCATCAGGAGCGCATCTATCAGAACTCCCAACAGCATTTGTATCCTCTACGGTAAGGGAAGTGGAATTAGTCTCTCAAGAGGGGAGCGAGGAGATTCTAAGGCAGTGCAGAGGTGCTCCCGGAACCCGTTGGGAAATCCATGCCCTCCACCATGGGTCTCTGACGAAGCCCGCGCTTCTGAGAGTATTCTGCCCAGATAACCCCCTACGAACAGGGGGAGTGAGTGCGCGTGAATGAAGAAATCTAACGATTACTAAATAACAAAGAGCTACGAGCAAGCGAGCCTCCCGCTATACGCTCAGTGCGCCGCGTCGAAGTTTCCTTGGCAAAAGCCTACCCACAATCCCCACAATTTTTTGCACTTAATGAATGAGTTACTGAGCTAAACTCAGATAAATTGCAAATTTGAGTCACCTGCATACACCCTTTGCTTTTTGCGGTAGCAACCGTTGACTTCTGTTAATTTAGATCTGATGCGAACGCATTTTAGAGCTTGACAGCTAACCTTCGTATGTCAACAAATAAACCCAGTGCATGTAAAGAGGCAAAAATGTTAATAATCAGCATTTTTATAAGTAGGTGAGTTGTAGCTGCTGATGTTATGGTACCTTGCATTGTTGACGTCTGTAAGATAGACTGGGTAGCAGGCGTTCTCCAGGGAAGATCAGCCAAGAAGCCGGGTTGATTCTTCCGTATCAAGCCCTGAAGCCGCCAAATATGCATATTTAAAAACATGAAAAATATGCGTGTGCAGTGTATGGAGGCACAGTTCTACTCCACCTGCCTGCATTTTCTGATCGCTTCCGTAGCGTAGCCACTGGCCTGCAAACCGGTCCTTCCGCGTCGTTCTCTGCAAGTAGAACTCCTTTCTCTATCCGCGCAAGCTTGTAAAAAACTAAATGGTGACGAATTAAAGGAATTGTCTGCCGAGACAAGAGCTGCCAGTCCAAGTTTCGATTTTCGGGGGAGAATGAGTGACCTTCCGCAAACCATCGTCTGCAAGGCGGCCGTTGTCATGGCTCCCGGCCAGCCCTTTGAAGTACGCTTTCACTTTTCAGCCTAAATTTCCACTAGAAAGTGCAGCTTACGCATGCGGGGGCAAATCGCTCAGAGTAATGAGGGAAGAGAAGGCACCGGTCTTACGGCCAGCCAGCGTCGTAAACCCGCAAGCAATTCGCTTGGCACACCCTTTCAAAATAGCTTTCGTCAGACAGGGAACGAGGTGGAAATGATAAAATATAGCTTTTCTGGGCATTGGCTTTGAAGTTACCGTCTTTCTCTGCGTGTGCAGATAATGGAGATTAACGTAGCACCCCCCAAACGAGGCGAAGTCCGTGTGAGGATTCTCTACGCGTGCCCCTGCCACACGGATGAGGTGCGTTTCAACCCATTATATCCATTGACGTGAAAGAAAGCTTAGCTTGGCTCCCCAAAAATCAAATAGTGGATCCAGCATGTTCTCACGAAAGGCATATGAACAGAGCTGAAATGTGCCGTTTAGATCACTCAACGAGGGGTTGACCCAACTGGCAAATACCCGTGCATCTTGGGACACGAGTCCTGCGGAGAGGTGGAGTCCATCGGAGAAGGCGTCATCACCTGCAAACCCGGCGACAAAGTCATCCCCCTTTGGGAGGTGAGCAGTGGCAGCTTCTGTCTATTTCAGAGCTCTCCTTGCATATTAATGATGCTTATTCAGCTTCTTTTCGGCAGAAAACATTACCATTTGGTGCTAGAGAGGAACAATAACGAAGTTCTGTGTGCGGCAAACGAACTGCAGCCCGACTGCTTCCCGGAAGACAAAAAGGCAAGAAAGTGCCGAACCTGTCGGGGAAATGAATGCCACAAGACAAATATGTGCGGCAAATTCCTAGACGCTTTTGTTGAGGGTGTCATGCCAATGGACAAAACTTCCCGCTTCACCACCAAAGACGGACAGCCAATCCACCACTTCATGGGCACTTCCAGGTTAGCTGTGACCGCTCATCTCGCCAACAGCAATGTATCAAGATGCACGACCTTCTCTGCATTTCCTGCAACGCCAATTGGCTACCAGCAGGTTGTATGAATTGAGAACAGACAGCAAGATAGCGGGCTTGGCACGAAAAGTCGCCGGATTTGGTTGATGAGGCCTTTGTGAGTGTTCAGCTTCTCACAGTACACAGTGGTGCCTCAAGAATGTGTTGTTGTTGTTCCAGAAAGCAGCCCTATGAACCTCGTAAGCTCACAACTTTCCCTCCCTCCAGTGTTAACCTTGCACTGTGGTGCAGGCACACCTTGTGACTTTGTTGCACCTTTGCGCAGCGACGAGCTGCACCACTTGAGTAATTTTTGTGTGCTTTTTCCGTTTTATGCAACAGATGTGCTTGTTAGGATGTGGAGTGCCAACGGGCATGGGCGCTGCCATGAACACAGGAAAGGTTGAAAAGGGATCTACTGTAGCTGTCTACGGGTACCCTTCATTCTTTCGACTATTAGCCTTAATGCCTTCGTTTTTCCAAAGTTGCTGTAAAGATATTCCACATGCGTGCAACATTTTCTCTTGCGTATTCCTTGCAAGCATTTGACGAATTGCAGGGGATGAATTTCATGTTTTTGCCACCGCATCCATAGGAATCTTTGCAGCGATCTCTCACTCAAACTGCATGGAAGTTTGATCAATCATGAAAGTTTGATCAATCAACTATAGCCAGAGTACCCATGTGGTCAAACTGCGTGTTGCGCTCACAGACTCGGCTGCGTTGGCCTGGCGTGCGTGGAAGGCGCCCACCTGTGTGGTGCAAAGGAAATAATCTGTGTCGATATCAACGACCACAAACTGGAAGTTGCAAAGAAATTCGGAGGCACGAAATTCATCAATCCGAAGAAATTCGACAAGCCGATTCAGGAAGTTATAATTGATATGACAGATGGTGAGTCCGCAAGCGAGCTGGTTTTGCCGTCTAGTTGTCGCATACCTGTTTTCAAGAAATATGCAATGTTGAGCTCGTAGGGTTGGGCTTTCAACAGAGGAGTAGCTAACTCATATGTTTGGTGAAATACTCCTCGTGCCTTTCGTTTATTTCGTCTTTTGATAAAAACTCAGCAAAACGGTATGGAAGCAGCTGTATGCAGCGGCAGCATTAGCAAGCCTCCGTTCCGCCTACCTACCTTAAAGCACGTTAATCCTGGGGCAACAGCTCACTAGCCTCTTTTTGTTGCTGTGTCTTTTTATGCACTTAGGCGGAGTAGACTACGCATTTGAGTGCACGGGGAGCACCAAAGTGATGCGCAGCGCACTTGAGTCGACTTGCAAAGGTTGGGGCCTAGCAGTTATCGTCGGGTAAGGATCCTTATTGAGCTCGTCGTTGAGCTCCAAGGTTAGCCATCGTGGATCCAACGTAGTGGGTCGTGATAAGCTTCTCTCTACCCAATTATTCCAAATGCAGGCATCCTCATATTCCACGCAAAAATGCTTTCTACCAAACTAGTTTTCGAATATAATGCAGTCGTGCTTTTCCGTGACGAGATTCTTGCAGCTGAGAAGAAGCTGCGACTTAATTTGCGTTACTTGCTCCCTGTTGGGTGGTCCAGAATCGGCGAAGCCGGCAAAGAGATCAGCACCAGACCGTACAATTTCATTGTAGGACGGCAACTTAAGGGCTCTGTATTTGGCGGCTGGAGATCCAGAGAGGACATTCCTAAGCTCGCCCAGAAAGTCATCAATGGAGAGATTAAGTAAAGATACCCATATAAGCCCAAAGTGTCCCTTCACCTCCATTTGCTCCACCTCCATTTGCTCCTATCGTTTTTTCCTCGTTTTCGCTGCTGCTATACAGCTAGCTGTATTGCTTCTTGTGTCCTTGAAACGTCTTCCGGTTGCCACAATGAGTGTTGCTGCGTTGCTTCAAATGGTAAGGTGAATATAAAAGCTGCTGACAAATGCAGCTACAACTACTGAAGAAGTGCGTTGCGTCCCGAAACTTGAATGTGCTTCGGTAGTTCTGGCTCTCGGGGTTATCACGGATTAGTTCAGGTGTTTTGGTGCAGGTTGGAGAAGTACTGTACCCACAGCATGCACTTCTCACAGATCAATGAAGCGTTCGACTTGCTGAAGAAGACCGAATGCATCCGCTGCGTCATGAAGATGTACGACGAGTAGAAAGCCCCGGCATCAGAGCGCCAGCAGCACTGTAAGCGAGCCACTCCGGTTTAGATTTAATCGGTTTAATCATTCACTGATGGGATGACGCAAAAGTCCAAGCTTCCTTAAGTTCTCAAGGGACAGGAGCACAACTTCGAAATGGATGTGCTGCCGCGCATTTGTCTCCAAATCAAGCACGTACTGTGGTCCTTTAGGCTAGTAAAGATGAACTACTGCCCTGCAGCATTTTCTCATCAGAAGAAAGGGGGTAGACCCCTTTGATTGAGCTCGATAGGCCGGTTCCCTGTCTTCGTCAGCGGTTACAAGAGGTAATCGCCGACTGAAAGAAATAGAACGAAAATCTGTTCGGCTGTCCTCTCCGCATGCAACTGCAAAAACCGAAATGTAACCTCTGTAGAAGAACATCATATAGGAAGCAAACAGGCTGCATTCTTCGCCTTTTGCAACCACGTGTTGTTAATCTTTCGAGGCCGCTCCCTTTCCGATGCGTGGCTATCATCAGCCTTCAAGCTGGCCATAAGTGCTGCGAGAGAAAATTATCAGCTAGCGCAATGAGCAAGACACCTCCTCCGCTCTATTGCATTAAACTAGCGTTGTCCCCCCTGTTCCTACTTCGCATTTTGCGTCTGTAACCAAGCCTGGCTGCGGCACACCACAGCAACTGACAACATGCCGCATTACGTTTCATTTTTAGGATCTCGACCTGGCGGACTCCCAGTATATTTCGAGGTATAGATACCCATGCGCGTTGCTGCTCACTATTATTACGGTCTCCGAACCACAGTATGCGCTGCACGTGGAAAGGCGCTCTAGTAGCCCCTTGTCCCTTAAACAGCCATCATGTGAAAAAATATCAAGAAACTAGCAGCCTCAGGAAGCTCAGTTTACAAGACAGCGTTATGATGCTTACTCCGAACGCTAAAGGACCTGCATGAGGGTGCTATGAACACAGCGCAAGCTTTAGCTAGAATTACTGGGCGTGAAGCTTCTTTAGGTGGTCTTATTTGCACTGGTGAGTATTAAGTAGTCGACGCAGTGGCACTAGATAACGCCCAGTCTCGGGAACGAAACTCAGATGCAGAGAGGGCAGAAACCACGAAAGAAGCATCCTCTCCTGTAAAACCGCAGCTTAGCCCGGGCATAGACGGTTTGCTGATGTAATCGCCAGCTTTAACCGAACCTCTCTATGCCGCGCGATTATTGACGCCCAGTGCAAAAGCTTGAGGAGTAGGAAAATAACCAAGCGTTCTGAACAGTACACCTCTAATGCTACCACCAACTCCGTCCCACCTCGTTTTTGTTCGTTGTGGGTTGGAGAGAATGAACTTCATCTGTGAAGCAAATATACTCTCCACTTTTTCATAGTGGCGAACGGGGGCCTGCTACTGCCGCCGCTGCATGCTGCTGACTCCATACCGTTTTGCTTAGTTTTATCAGAAGACGAAATAAACGAAAGATTCGAGGAGCATTTCAACAAGCATATCAACGTATACACATTCCTCCAGCCCACGCAGTGGTCGCTCCCGCAAGCTCTAATGTTGGGCAGATCTTACGTTGCATCGTCTCAGCTTCAAAGGCGGCAAACACGGCAAAACTACTCGTGTTTTACAATTTAAAACTTAACAACCTTATCACTCTCATTTCAAAGGCGATTGCGTCGCCGCGACGACACTGCGCAGTGCCAGCAATTCCATCGACAGTTGACAGCTCCTCCGCATTTCATTCCGAGTTGTAGAATGGAAGATGGTGCCTCCATGTTGTCCATTTGGTGGCTTTGCATTTTAATTAAGACCTGTAAATGAATAAAAAGTTGAGCTTTATCTCCTCGCAGGCCGCCACACACACACGCGCATCACACCGCCCAACTAGGTCTTCACTACCTCATGGAGCTCTAGCAACAGCAACGCTCAGAGGCTGCAGCCCCGGGCCTTCTGCTCTTTTTCGCGGTGTTCACAGCACAAAGCACTTCAAACCATATTTTTAAGTTGTACATAAAACCCGAGGAGGGGCCATTTTTAAGGAGTTGTTGGATTGCGGTTCACCAGAGACAGCGGGCGGGAGCGCCGTGCGGTTTATCGAAGCAACGCAGGAGAATTTCTGCAGATGAAGACCAAGCGCTTGAAGGATTCGTTTTTTATTTGAAGTTTATGAGGAAAAAAACTTCCAACGCAACTGCACTGATGTGAAGATGTCGACACATGCTATCAGGCTTGGCAGCATTGAGCGAAGGGGAAGGTCTTAACCACAAGCTTTCGAGACACGTACTTTATCCTTGCTCCTGAATGCGTCGACGCGAAGTGAATGAAGTGCAGCGTGCTTCCATCAGAGGAGTTTACATGAGGACAGCGAATATGCAATGGCATTAGGAAGACCAAAAGAAAGTCTCGCAGACCATTGGTAACAGGATATGCCGTTGTTCAACGCTCAGCATATTTGGACTTGATGAAGACGCAAAGTATTGAACAGGTGGCAGCATGGACTCAGACAGGGTCGGCGCAAGCCATGGTGTCCTAGTGTAGAGGAGAGCTGTAGGACCTGCTTCCCTGCCTCCCCGTGCACCTGAAGATAGCAACGGCAAAATGAGTAGAGTCTCGACATTATTCAGAAGTGAAAGGAAAGGGGGGCATGACCGCTGCGTGAACATTGCACGTCAGACAGGAGAAGAGTCGGCAGCATTGAAAGCCAGAGCGTCGGGAGTTGCAGTGCCCGAGATCTCAGCAGAAGAATGCGAAGAGGCCCCAACTGGAACAGACACTGATGTATGGGCTGAGGAGTCCCTAAGAGAATCAGACGCTAGAGAGATGTTTGGCTTTCCCCACTTTGGTGAACTTGGCTTCGAACTTGGAGACGGCCTCGCCGTGCAGGAACGGCAGACAGAGACGAGCAAACGAGAGGAACTCGGCAATACTCTAAAGGACTTCCTTGACTGCATTAAGCAAGTTAAAGGAACAGTCACAGAAGACATGCAGGCAATGAGCCGCGAACTTGCCAGACACTCCGTCGGCGCCACTTCTGCCAAATCTTTTGCCGAGCTGCAGCATCACCTCAACGAGATCGTCCAACTAAGTGGTCCCGAGGTAAGTAGACCTACCCGCTTCATAATTTTATGTGCGTGCCATCTGTGATTGTCGAAACACATCGTCCTCTGCCTCATTCAAGCCTGTGGGGAGTCGTCAGGGGAAGGCCACATGCACACTGCCCTTCAGCATAACCCATTTTTGTGGTGGGTGAATTGCTTCGCTTTGCTAGCCATATGAATTCGTCTTGTGTGGGCTAGATGCTTCTACAGGTCCTGCACACACTGCGTGAACAGCACTTGGTTGGTGCATTGACACTGTGCTCAGATGGCGCATAACTGCTGTATGTTTGGTTCTTCAGTTGGGCTGCGCTTGGTCTACTGTGAAGGTGGGCTTGGGAGTCGCTTCTGTCTTCTCTGGGAACCTCTTAGTTGGCAGTTTCATGGTGGCTCTTGCCGCTGGCTCCCTGGGGACTTCGATCATATGGAAGGCTCACAGAGACAGTCAGAGGAATCCAGCAGCATTGACAAAGACAGCAGAAGTTGCAGAAATAGACCTTGAAAACGCAGGAGAAGGTGCAGGAGCCAGAAGATGTGTATCACGCATCCTAACGAACGAGAACGGGGGCAGTCGGCGGCTCTGCCAGAGCGTTTTACCGTTTAGCAGACAGTTCAAGGCGAGGAGAGATTCGCTACAGGTGGCTCCACACGGAAAAGAAGGCGGAGATGACTCCATGCGAAGCGGAGCTCCACAACAGCGGCTGACAGAATACGACGCCTGGAGTGGGGAGGGGTAAATAGGAGGGAGGAGAGCCGCAGCCCCAGCAGATGGCCAATTAAATAACTTCATCTCCGCATTGGGGAGAAGCGGTGGGTGCATGCGCCCCATAAAGTTTGCAATAGACGCAAAGGGAGATATTTCATGTGCATGCATCTCTTATTCTCTGCAATCGCATCAAACCGTTTGGTGTATCAGAAACAACTGGACGGCAAATTTCTGAAAGCCTTGGATGAAATTTCACTGAAAACGCAGCAGGAGAGCCAACGATCTCTTTTTTTTCATATCCAGTACCTTTGCAGGCTCCGCATGTCTTGCCAAGGCGCAAGACAGGTGGTGTTCTCCGCTGCACCTCTTAGCTGTGCAAACGATCAGTGCAATGTTTCAACAGATCGCAGAAGCGGCCTTGAGAAAACGGTGAGGTGAGGTGGCCGATGAACGGCCACGTAAAGGCTTGCAGAGAAGTCGTGTAGAAGGCTACGGCTGGGGGATGGCTGTTTGACATGGGGGACATATATGGGGCTGACCACTGAGGCAAATGTGGATGCAGCCTTTCTTAAGTAAGTTCCGCATCGAGCTGACACCGACGTGGGACGCTGCATCGTCTTTCGCGGTGATGGCAATGCTCGTGTTGCTCACTAGGAGGCCTTGCTGAGCAGTTATGGCCTTCCCTAAATATTACAGGATGGGAGTTCGGCAGGCAGCCGGCTTATTGTTAGTTTCCGGCTCAACCTCATGGATGCATTCGGCTACTTACAGCGTTGAATTCCTCACGAAAAAAATAGTCTCCAGTGTTTCCGCGTGACTCCACAAATATCTCAGGCAACTCCCGTGGGTTGGTCAATCTGGGAGCAAGTTAGACAGGCGTTTGCGGGTCTCATCATGAAATGAAGGACTTGTTCATATGCCTTGAGCCCTATTTTCACCTATATTCAGACTGCCGCTCCGCAACAGCGCAAATAACGAATTAGTCCAGTCCTACCTCATTATCTAGCACCTCCTGACAGGGCTGGTGGTCTCGACAGCCTCTAAGCACCTGTTGTTCTTGTTCGCCTGAAACATGCTACCTCCACATTGAATGCCGAGTGCCTGCCAGCAAACCAGGTGAATAGATTTGGCCTGCTCTTGAGCGAACGTCATTTTCGAATCGATAGCCACGTGGGCTTCGTTTCATCACAGGGTTCCAGGAAGCACCGACTGCCCAAGAGCGTGACAGAAATTGTGCCTATCTTAAGCTGCGCATTCACCGTAGTATGTTGTGAAATATGAAGTAATCTTAAGTCCATCTGGCCGAACAAAAGTAACGTCTGCTTCAGGCCTAGCTGGAGAAAGCAACAGACTCTTTCTGCATAGTGGCATGCGTGAGCAGGCGCTCCTGCGGTATATGCTATTCTGTTGGGATATAAAGGAATGAAAGCATTGGGATTGGGTGCGAAGGATTGTTGAGGCTAGTGACGCAGCGTCACATTATGCTGAGTACGTTGTTTGATGGGCCTGTCGTGTTTAGGATAGGTTCAGCGCAGCGCCCAGTTGCAGGGCGTCCAGCATCATCAGCACCACCACCAGAACGCAATAGGCGCCAATCGCTTGCGTCGCCACTGTTGCAACAGCAGCAAAGGAAATGCTGATAACGAAGAAATGAATCCCCAATAGGAGGACTAGAGGCAAAGCCAGCTTTTCCGTCGTCCGTAGCCTTTTCAGGATCCACCCTAAGACGTTCCACCAACGTCGTTTAAGGAATTGGCTGTCTGCAAATATACGCTTTCCGTTGTATTCGACGTTCTTCAGAGCTTTCTTTAACTTCATTCCTGATGTAGTGCCTACCAACGCCAAAGCTGAGCCTGAGAAACGATGATGCTTCTTTCGTTTCGTGGACAAAAAGGAAGGCAGGAAGTCCTGCAGTGTGAGCCTCGCCAGTGTCATTGGATTGTGAGTGGAGCCGTTCCAAACATGCATTGAAGATGATATCTCAGAAAACATAGGAGAGGATGGAGACACGGTTGGTTCATTGCTTCCTTGTTGGCCTTCGTTCACTGGTGCACGCGCGAAGCTCCGCGTGACGGTCTTCAGTGCACTTCCGAGTGCCTTGCCAAGCCCCGTAAAACCTGTTTGACAGAAGAATCGAGCTTCTGCTACTAGCTGCATTACATGCACTTCGGCGTACTTCAACAACGCTGGGCCGGTGACTGTTGGATCCTCTTCTACACTCTCGACTTGCAGGCCGAAATCCCTTGCGTCTTCATTATCCTGGAAGATATAAGCCGTCACTTCGCCCAACACTCTGCCAAGCAATTTCCTCAGCGGGCTTAGGGTGGCCAACCAAGACGCAAGCCTCCCTTTCCAATTTGATAGAGGAAAAGCTGCGAGCATCAATACACTTTACACGTGTGCTTATCCTTGAATTCCCGCGCTGTTGCCAACTTCCCCTTTTCATCGGGCTTACAGCGGAAATTGGTTGAAACTGGGGCTTTGCACAGAGGTATTTCCACAAGTTGCATATTTAAGATCGCCAGGGGCCAGTAATTGTCTCGTGGGAGTTGGTAGGAACTTACTCAAGGTGACGGACAGTGCAGCATGCACTCTCCCAAATGCTTGTGCAGTTTCTACGTTCTTCCAGTCCTCTTTTGCTCGCTGGAGATCTTGGGCGAAAGTGGCCGCCCTCTGTTTAGCACCATCGATGTCGTTTTCTGCTACTAGACGGATAATGGGTTGGAGAGTTTCACGCACCTTCGCTTCTTGCATGAATTGCGCACATAGGACGTTAGCCTTGGTGCCTGTGTGCATGGCTTCCGGTGTCTTGCATTTTTCCACATCAAGAGTAAACGCCGCCGCTACAGCATCTGTCAGCAACGCCTGGAAAAGCCTTTTTGCGCTAATTGTAGAGCCTTCAGGTGTGGTATATCGCGGCTCCTGCCTAAAGCGCTCCGAACACTTGCTCATGTCAAATAGGCTCATGAGGAATCCTATCATTGCCGGTTCTACAATTTGCCGTTGCATTAGGATCAGTAAGAACTTTAGGCGTTTCAACTGCGGCAAGACATCACAAATCCATGTGGAGAGATTACCCCATGCACTTATTACATGAATTCTCCCTCGCCTGTCCTGAAGCTTTGTGAAGGGAGCGCCGAGGCAGCAGAGTGCCCACTGCTTCATATGCGTGTGAAGGTAACTCACAATATCAAAGCGTTGTTGTGCTTCAGCAGCAGGAATCACAGCAGAAGTTCGCCTCCTCTTCTCTGAGACGAGCGATTCATACTGATACCCAAATGTGCAAGAATTCGACTCCATGCTGGGGTTGCTCCATACCCTCATTTGCTCAGGCGCGTGTAAAGCATCTTGTATATACTTCGCGAGTAAATTGGGGTTGGCCAGCTGTGGGACTGCGCGGACAGGCAAAAGGCTGTGATGGTATGATACCCATTTAAGCGGCAGAAACCTCGAACTCCAATCGAGGTGCCAGTTTGAATCAACGCGTAGATTCTACCTCTTCGAGACATATTTTGCACTTTAAAACTTTTGCTTTGAGTGTACAAACGTTTGGCGTTAAAGCTGATGCACAGGCAGCTTTAAGACCACGCAAGTAAAAGACTTACTTCCCATCAGGTTTCTTAGGATTGTGACCCCTGGTATGACGGGTGAGAGCCACATATCTGTGAGGCACTCTGCAGACAAAAAGGAATAGGAATATCTGCTGAGTGGAACCAAGCAAGCCAGAGTAAACGACAACACCATCATCATGGGCTTGACTGGGGTGCTCGAGGGGCGTCAGTAATGCGGGTGTCCCACGAGTCAGCAGCTAGACCTGCACTTTGATTATATAGTGTCCCCCCTTGATGATTTGTAAGGAAGGGAGGCAAACCGTTTATTCTAAATGAGCCTTGCTTATGAGTGGTGATATAGGGCGTGCAGGGGATCACTGACCGTAAATGCTGATACTGCATTTGTCATAAACACGCCGGATCTGAGTGGTAACATGCTTGGCAGCTTTCCTGCAGGCCGTTTGTGTAGGATGGTTTGGGTATCTGATTCCATCCTTTCTGATGCGTTTGCAGAACTCGTCGACTCGGGAATCAAGTTCGTGGTAGCCAAGAGGCATCTCAATGCAGTCTAGCAATTCTGAGCAAGGCCACACAATACAGCGCCTGCACGCCCTATGGACCCCAATGGAGTAGCCACTGGAGCTCCGTTTCGACAAGAAAGCAGCATCAAATGAATTTTGCACTCTTCTAGCCCAGATGATCACAGCATGTAAAAGCAAACAGGATAGAGCAACGCCAAGACTCACCTCTGCCAACACCCTTACTGACAAGGTCCGATAAGGAATCCTTGTTCTCCCCTGGGAGTCCATTCTGCTTTCCTTCTCCACTTGAACTGGTTGATGAGCCCCTATGAAATGAATGCCTGAGTTCATCCCCCTCTGAGCTGATAGAATCCGCGTCTGAAATGCCATCAGCGGCGTTTCCTGGAACGACTGCACCGTTTCTGGCAAAGGTGCTAACGGAAGTGGGATGGGGGGGCATGTGACCTTCAGCAGTTTGTGATGTAGGAGGCTGATTGACCGGCACAACTACAGTGCCCGTTTGGCCGGTTTGATTCGAAGGTTGAGTGGTGTTTGACGCCGGCAGTTGCCCCGCCGTAGGCCTTCCGCCGCTCTCAGTGGTTGTTATCCCTGCCTTGGCAAGGGAAGAAGAGGAGCCTTGCTGCTCATCTGAATCTGAAGGAGTTGCTGGTGTTGTTTGACTGCTTGGCTCATCCGATTCATCTTCTTCGTCTGAGGGTTCATAATCATAGACTTTTGCAAGTGCTTCCCCATACCCTGTGGAGGGCCCCTTTTGAGCCGAAGGCGGTTGCTGCCTGGCGTGGTGGGCGGTAGTGGTAGATCGGGCTGCAGGATAGGAGTCTTCTGATTGCTGGTTATTCGACGCTTCCGAGCTGGAAGAGCCTCCATCGTCTGTTGACGGTTCCTCGTCTTCACTTTGAGACGACGATTCGTCGTCAGTCCCTGCGAGCTGCGCCTTCCTGCGCTCCTCAGCCGTTCTCCTGGCGTCTTTCTCCGCACCCGACAGGCCCTGCTTTTTTCTTCTAGGTGACGTAGTTGTGAGCTGTTGATCCGCACAGGCACGCAGGGAAAACTAATAGCCAGGCATTGCTTAGGGAGAGCACTGAACGTAGCTTCAGCCACATCAAGGTTGCACTACAGGGCTGCTAACGGAAACCCCAACACCCTTTTGGCAGATTTTCTGTTTAGCGAAGCTTCGCAAAATACTATTGATAATACACACCATGGAGATCGCACCTGAAGGTATCCGAAAGGTTTAGAGACGTCAAGATGAAGAGGTGCGCTCAGCCCCGTTTGTTTACGCCCTGCTTCATCGCACCCTGAAATGTTCGTCCCCGCCGCGCCATTGTGGCAATCTTTAACGTATTTCTGTCGGGGTGCATCTGAGCAGCATAATTCAGGGATAAGGCATGCAATAAGGCATGGTGAGGTTGGTCTGCCATGCGTGCCCATTCTCTTTCACGTATGACTGACAAAGTGTTTTTGCTTCTAGGCTCAGAATGGATCCCTCTCAACCCACACTACTCTGATATAAGGCTAAATTGGCTTGGATTATTTTGACGCTGTTACGCTGCAGTGCAAAAGAGTTGCCGTTGGCTCACCGGTGGAATATGCCGCTGCCGAAATCCAACAGATTGAACACAGAACACCACAAAACGCCCAAGCGTGCACGAATAAACGCCTCCACGGCATGCGGCATGCATGCCCGAAGAGACGCCGGGTACCTTTACTCCTTCTCAGCTCCATTCCTATTTTGGGTAGCTTCGACGCTTCCAGCAGTAGCGAATTCGACTACTTTTCCCGGCTGCAAAAATGGGCGCCGCATCAATGTCAAATCCCCTTTTCCACCAGTGACTGAGGGGCCGTCTTCCTTGCAAATCTGCCGATAAAATTGAGTATGATGCTCAAGAACCCTGTCAGCGTCTGCAGAGGGAAACGCTGGCTCAGTGCACCTCCGCTCCCGCCTCCATGGTTGTCTGCGGAAGGCCAATGAAATCTGAATTTCACTGGCGCATTCAAGAACGGCGGCACCATAAAAGGGAAAACGCAAAACACAAGTGCCTCTGTTGGCATTCAGAGCACTTTTTTTTCAACAAGACAAGCTCCTTCCTTGGTGGCCAATGGGCAGTTTGCCCGAGCCGTCTAGATCCCGATAAGCCCTGCAACAAATGCAAATATTCAGCTGCTTAGGTAGAAAAAAAGATTCAAGCAAATCGGCCCCTTGTGAAATCCGAAGAACCTCGCCTTCCGAAGGACAGCAAGGGCAGAAAAAGTACACGGAGGAAGAGCGGGCCCTCTCGTTGCCCTCTGAGCCCATAGCAAGGACCCCCGAAAAAAAAGGAGACTTTTCCAATCGGTGACTTTCCTTCGTCAAAACAAATTAAAGAGGAATATGGGAAGGTCCTCTCGAACTGCGCTTTCTTTGAGCTTGCGTGGGGGCCTGTATGGTCTCTTCTGTCGAACGCAGACCGTCATTTATCAATAGCCCTCCTGACATGAAGGCTTGGGCAAACCACGAGAAAGAAGCTCCGTCAACAGCCAGAAAATAAATTTGTTTCTAAATGCTTGAGAACGATCGGGGCTGAGCATGAGGCGCTCTTACCTCGTTCCTTGCCTAGGAAACCCTGCTCACGCTGCGGGAGCGGGCGAGTCGTCGCTCTGACCTGACCAGTGGAGGCCTTTCTGCAACCGGATCGTGTTCCCAGTCCTTGTCTTCTTTTACTACTGTTTAATCTTAGTACTTCATGGTGTTGCTGCACCTCTTTCTGAAGAGCAGCAGTGCCTACTTGTCTCGGCTCATAACACCTGCCCGTCAGACAACTATCGGTTTCCTTCCGTGTGCACTCTTCAAATGCATTTCTTTACCAGTTAATGCATTTCCAGTTAATGCTTCTGGCGTATTCCCTCTTCTAAGGTTATGATATCCCGTCAGCACGAGCCTAGCCACTCCCGTTGCACGCATGGCAATACGGCCCCCTCTGGCGCGTTGGCACAGTGTGTCACGGAGAAAAACCAGCATGCAAAGTCAAAACAATTAAAGAGGCAGCTCTTAACCTTCAGATTCACCTATACTGTTGGCGACAAGATTCCATGGCTTCAAGTATTTGCGCATGTCACCACTGAAAAAGTACATCTGTTCATGAACAACTGTAGCTACCCTCGATGTGAGTTTCAGTGAGGCGCGTCTTACAGCGAATCTTCTGGGAGTCTGCAAAAACATTAACGGATTATTCAAAGCAAAAAGCACTCCCGAACAGCAATCAAAGCAGCATTCGGCAGTCAGCAGATTGAACTATACCGGAAGAAACAATGTTCAGCACGTTTCTTCCTTGGCACACCATTGTGTACGACTATTGTTCGTCCCCCATCTTCTGCACACTGGAAATAGCAGCATTAAGTCGAGTCAGAATAGGGAATAGAAGTGTTGGAGCTCCACCACTTTGAGAAGTGCACTGGCCCCATCCACACTGCCCCGCTGTCGTTATCAACTACCAGCTCGTTCAGCAGTTCAGGCTAAGACCACAAGAAAATTGTGCGAATACAATTCCCCTCTTTCCTCCCAGAATATGGGCAAGCGTTCAGAGATCGCTACACGATGAAGGATTTGAACGAACACCTCGTACAGACCGCAAAACCTTACCATTACAACCTAGATTCAAGTGCTTCATTGCAGAGGGGCGTATACGCGTGCAATGAAACGGATAAAGACGAAGTAAACACACTCAGCAACCTGGGTCGCCAATGGCGGAGTGCCCGCATTCCTCGGTGCCTCACACCTCAGGGTATTCATTTTGGGAATTTGGTGCGTAGTGAGTCCCTATGGAATTCAGCTGTCACTCTCGTGCACTTCTTCCTCCAGCTCGTGCGGCTGATTCATAGGCGCGGGCAGCTTTTTTTTCATGCTATTTTGTCCTGTAACAGCACCACTAGCCACCTCACATTTTGCACATGGGCACGTACCCAGCTAGAGCAAGGCTATTTAATGCTCGCCTAGTCATCATATATTGCAGCGAACGTACGCCGACAAGCGATGCGTCATTCAGCTGTTCCTGCTTTCTGCGGAGACATTCATCGCTCGCCTAACTGGCCTTAAGTTAAACTTCTTATGAAGACGAACACGGGATGCAAATGCACCCGACTACAAGCTCTCTACGGAGGAATACCAGCGATATTGTGGCCCTCCACAGGTCTCAGATATTCTATAATATCCGAGTTACAGGAACAAGCCTCCAGTGGACCGGCCGCCTCTGCAAAGAATGCAAGCTTAACACTGAAGTTTCACCACTTAGCCGTCCTCAAGAAGGAACCCACGGAACAATCCTTCGTCAAGTTTAAAGTTTCAGAACAACCAAGCCAGCAACTGCAATACATGATGCCCAGCACCGTGTTTTCAGCGCAAATGCGCATTTGGCGTGGTCCTGCCAGTTCCGACGATGTTTTTGGAATGCATGCATCACGTTCGTTGCACGATTTGTCCAATACCCCCATAAAAAGGCCAACCGTCAATTCAGGTTCGTTTTCAATGTACAACATATTTCCATGCTAGGCTACCCACAACAAGCCCCCCCTTTTGAGAGTGCGTTGCAACAAGCCCGCTGGGCGCATCAACGGCTCCCTCGCTTCTGTAAAGCGCTCTCTCGTTTCTGTGAAGCAAATAAAATGCAACGGTGTTCCAACCCCTCCGCAGTCTTGCCAAAGCCGAAATGCCGAAGTTGTGATCCTCAGGAACCAATTACTCCAAGGCGAGGGCCCCGTCGTCACCACTGGGCCCTGTAAGCGCTTCGCTTGCTGCGCTGCTGCTGTTAGGTACATTGCCAGCATCACATTGCACAAGTGGAGTCGAAGACAGCGGAAAGGATGCTGTCGCTGCGCAGCTGTCTTCATCCCCACCGGCAATGCTGCTAAGCATCCCCGACTCCTCAAACTCCTCACTCCCCTCAGGAATTTCCCCAGCATTGCTCAAGCCTTCAGCTGCCTGGGACGGGTCTTCATCTCCTGCGTAGTCCCCGCGCATTATCTCATAAACTTCTTGGCGATGCCGACCCCACAGAAGGGCGCTCCCCAACGAACTGGTTGCCACAGCGACCATCGCGCCTCCCAGAATCAAATGTCCTGAGGCCAGTGTGGCTATGCCCAAACCCACTTTAACGCCAGCCCACACCCCGCTAACCTGCGAAGCGCACAGCACCTCAATATGAGCAAAGGTTTCTTCCTATTTGTCTAATACTGAAGTACGGATGCCAAGCATGCCACGCACTACTCCTTAACAGCGCGAGGCAGGGGGAAAATGCAGATCGAAGTCGATAGGCTGTTGACACTGAGCCGGTGACGACCTACCTCGGGACCGCCTGTGTCGACAATCTCGGCCAAGTGATATCGCGCCTCCGAGAAACTCGATGAGGAGGTTAGAGCTACAGAATGCTGAAAGAAGTTTGTGCTTCGGTTGCGCACAGCCTCTGCAAGGGCCTGCTGCCTCCTCTGCAGCTCCGTTAGTAGGCTGCGAGAATTGGTTTCAGAGGCCCCACAGGCCAACTCATTTGCCTGTGAATGTTCATCTTCTCTTCCATTAACGTGCAGCAGCTCTTCTGGCCCTTCCGCGTTTCCCCCTGCTTGATCCGGGCAGTTTTCTTCTTCTAATACTATATGTTGACTGCCCACACGCTCATGCGTCGTTGGGTGCATGCACGTACCAAATAGAGGAACGACTAGAGCATCCAGCGCCCTAGTAGCCGCTCCAGCAGCAGAAGCAGCTGTAGTAGCCGCCTGCTGAACAACATCAACGGAGCGGCGGGAAGAAGTCGCCATCGTGGAACGCAAAGACTCCCACAGTTTCTGCTTCTGCTGTTGCTGCAATCTGTCCGTCGCTGTTTGTGCGGATTCCGAGCCCTCGTCGTTCATCCGCCCTCTCTCTCCACCTAGATCCGGCACCAGGCAATGTTCACAAGCAATGGCAGTAACCTCAGTTTCTTCCAGGCTGGTCAGCACCGGCTCAAATCCCTCGGGGGTCTTTACTGGCTCGGCAGTACAACACCCAGTACAACACCCAGCGCCACCCTCCCCCGCAACAGTAGCTCTCTCTTGCTTGCGCGCATCCAGGAGACCTTTAACAACGCGCGTCGCCTTCGGAGTAGACGGTGTACAAGAGAAGCCGCAGTCCGCTGTGACGAGCTCCTCCTGCCGACGAGCATCCTGACCCTGCAAACTTCCAGCACCAGCGGCAGCAGCTGCAGTGGGATAGGTCCTGCTAACCGTCGCCAAGTGCTCTTGAGCGGCGGCCTCTGCTTCGCTGCCTTCTAATTCCGTTTCTGTATCGGCAACTGCCACCGTGCAGCTCTGCGGCCGGTCGCATCCAACGTTGGTAGAGCAAAGCCACTGAGTTACTCCAGGCAGACGAAGGCGTCCCAGCAGCCATCGAGAGCTGGCTGATCCCTCGCTGTCTGGTGGTGGAGCCTCTTCGCAGCCAAGGCTCCCTCGTTCGCTGTTGTGGCTATTAGCCTCACGTACATTTTCGGCAGGTGCGGTGGCAGCGCCTGATTCAGCTTTCTTGCAAATCGCATTTCCTTCTGTATCAGCACTAGATGAGTCCCAGGAGGCTCCCAGGCCTATGTAGCTTGCTGCTGCCAACAGCGGGTTCGCTGTGACCTTAAGCGCGGAGAAGTCCGTCGTCGCGACCCTCGATGCAGTGGCTGACGCCGCTGCAGCTGCATGCTCTATTGCGCCTTCCCAGGCTTTCGAAACCCCTTGACCACTACTCCTCAGCAGATAATGTGAGTGACTCTCTGATAATTTTTCTGACTTGTGAAGCGCCTCAACCGCCACCGTCGCTGCAGCTCCAGCCACTGCATCGATCGGTCCTTCATCTTGTGCATCGCTGGCCGATGCCGGTGAGGCAGATGGAGGCAATTGTTGTTGCGGTGCTGCTGAATGGTCGCAGGCCGTTGTTTCCGCAAGGGTCTGTTCTTCTTCAGCAGCGTGTACACTGACTTCAGCTGCTGGAAAACCTGCGTCTGCAGGAGCAACTGGTGAAGTCTCTGGCGGCGAATCCGCAGCAGTCGAAGTGCCACTTGCCTCCTTACAGGCAAGAGCCTCTGCCCCTCCTCTCCAAGAATCCGAACACCCCTCGACCTTAACAGCGCTTCCACCTGTGGAATGCAAGTGCAGTAGGTCAGACCTGCCCTCTCCCTGCTGGTCTAGCTCGTCAAGCGACGCGAAAGCAACAGTGCTCCCATCCATTTTTGGCTGGATAAAAGCAAATCTTCCTTTGCAAATACCTCGAGAAGCGTTGTTCTGACACGAAGGCGCCCCCTAACTTGCTGCTGACACGCAAGACACTAGGCGGCGACTCTTCAAGCTACACCGCCGCCCACCGCCCGCCGAAACTTACGCTTAAAAGTGTCCAAAGGCGGCTCCAGGTGTTACATTGCCTCCACAACGCTGAACGGTAGACTTGTTCATTCACTCACGGTACATTCTGCAAAGCTGCTTGTCTGCCTTGCCCAACTCGACGGATGGCTCCTAAACCGGAATGAGCAACTGCAATGCGAGGCCACTTGCGTAAAAATGGTCAAAACAAAGCACAAGTGGACAAAAGCACCTCAAAATTAATCACTAAAAGGTAATAACAATGCGAGCTGTGGATAAGCTGACGTAGTTCTCTCGGCTGGCGGTTCGGAGTGTTCACAAGACGGCGTTCGCGGAGAACGTGAGACAGGGTCTACCGCCTTCCCAACAGCACAGGAAAATACAGATATGCATTGACAATAATTAACATAAGCTCTCTTGATGGAGCTACGGGCCCTTGTCTGACCGGACCACCGGCACTCACCTACCACCCACTGGTACTGTCGGATGCGAGGAGGGTTCAAGGGAGTTGCTCGCCTATTTGTGCAGCTGCAAAGATTAGTTTGCCCTTTCCGTTTAACCCTCTTTAAACGGAACATGATTTTCTTCCAGATTGTGTGATTGGTGGTGGCCTCTGTCTCGCTGCGAAGACGAACTGCCCATGAAAGCTGTTTCTTCTCATCTTCAAGCTTGGACGGCCACGCTGTCCCTTTGTGCTTGCCCCCTTCTCTTTGCGTGCTTACTTATTGGCTCGGCATGCATATGTATGTGCTTTTATATGCGGATGAGTGGCATTAGTGTGTCGAGGGCGTCGCCCGTGAACTTGTATGCTGCAATCAGTCAGTGCTTAACTCTCGCTATAACGGTGCGTTGCTTGCGTGCACCCCCTTAGAAGTTAAGGTTAGCTTCAACGAGGAGCCCCTGCTGAAATGCATACCTCTCCAAAGCACGCAAGAGGTACTGACGGGATGCAGAAGGAATTCACTCTCGCATCGCATCGTCGTTTCCGAAACTGACCAACTACGAACAAGAGTGCCAACTACACCCTCAGTTTCACTTCCTTTCCCCCTAAACTTAGTATTTGCTCTACACAATATCTTGCTCTACAAAATGCATCTCACAGTGGCAAATTAAACACTGAGTTGCTTGCGCTCGAGTGCGATGAAGAGGCGACTAGTAATTCCAGTTACCGTGCCAGAACTCTGCGTTTACCATAGAATTTTATCCTCACTGATGAACGTTGCTCTGCAGCTAGCAGCTACAGGGATCTCTATACTGGGAGCAAAGCTCAATTGCGTGCAGGTCTGTTGTCCGCTACTGCAGGGCACGTCACGAGTTGGCTGACGGTGCACAGAGTTGACCTTCAAAAAAATAAATGGGGGTAGAGGCCTAAAACTTCAAAAAATCCCTCAGTCGAAAAGCAGTGTACAGGGCCACTGCTCCAAATTGGAAGCAGACGCTCCAGCGGACTGCTAGTGCCTGCCTGCGTTCCGCTGGATACACAATAGGTGAATCCTCACGACGTGAGGAGATGCAACATGGTGTTGCTTCGTTTTAGCACCAAAATTGGGTTTTTCCTCGATATGCTGTGGCTGCTGATTGTTGGAGGCACAGTAGAGTATTCGCCTGGCGCCATTACACAATAGAAGGAGTGTATCGCTGGATGTCTGTACCCTGTTCTGTCTGTTGGCTCTTTATGTCTTTCCTCTTTTCCGCAGGTTGGCTGTTGAGGGCCAACGAAAAGGTTAACAATCGTATAGAAGCGTACTGCATGCATCAAGGGGCGGGTTGCGCATGCGTGCACGTGGGTTTTACTTGCAGCAAGGGTTGCAACAAATTTTGCTGCAATTCATGGCACGCCGCCTAATTTTCCCACTAGCCCCAGACAGCTGCGGGGTCGCGCCCAGGAAGGCTGAAAAATGGAGGGGAGAGCAGTTGCCTTTAGGAGAACTCTTACCCCATGGGGTTTGAGCCGTTTGCAGCTCACGACTGCTTTAGGCTAAGCTGGGGGACTCCCGTTATACTCTCAGTGTCAGTGCCCACTGGCTCATTCACTCCAATAAGTGATTTCCATCTCATACGTGTAATTCTCTGGCGAAATCGAGGAACGATTGCACGCCTCCTGGGGTTACCAAGAGAACAGGCGCCATTCCCGCGAGCGAGACGACCGTGGCGAAAAGGTTGCAACAGGCAAGGCGTCTGCGTCCTGCTATTCATACTCGAGAGGCAACTGGCTGAAAAGTGTTTTTGGCGTTGGACGGAAGGTCGTAGCTTTTCCTCCTCTTGCTGAGTTTTTGACAGCCCCAGCATGCCGAGCTAGGCAACCTCTGTTGCAGCCGCTGGGGGGAGAAGACAATTCCTTGCCTTCTCCTGCACCCCTTTGAGCTTGCTCAACAGCATGCAAAATAAGCGCTCAGGCGCATTTGGTACAACCAATTAACAGGTCCTAAGCAGGCCCCCGGGGGAACTGTGTCTTCAACCTCGTCTTGGTCTTCGAAGGATGGAAGCGCAAAACTAACCACCACAAACGCTCAAAGGACGCCGCAGATTGAGTAAGCTATTGCATGTCTTCATTTTGGTTGAAGGACTCATTCTTCTTATGCGAGAATGAAGAACACAGCAACGTACAGCACATGAGAGCCATTCTGCATCCTTGTGAGCAGGCCAGACTAAAGCCTCCCCTTCCTAACTAATTATTTTCCCAGATTACACTGCCAGCTGCGCCACCAAAAATGGTTGTACTTATAACGTCCGGGAAAATGGGCGTCGCACCAAATTGTGGTTCCCGCGGTTCTTTGCGACAGGGGGATCTGCCCCCACTCGTCCAGCCAAGAGAGTGTGCATAAACGTCATTAAGTCACTATAATCAGGTAGTACCAAATGGCAGACCTATGATTTCTTTTGGTAGGCCAAAATACACACATCTTTGACGGTGGGAGCAATCCAGGGAAGCGTGGCGAACCGTCCCTTCCTCTGTCGCATCTGCGGGGACAGCAGGAACAACAACGAAGGCAACGAGCTGCTAGCTGTGGCCGAAGTGCCTCGTTTCTCAGCTATACAGACAACATGGATTTAAGCTCTTATGCTGTCCCAGCGAACACCCTGACGAGAGCCCAAGCCCGCCTCTGGTTGCATCTGTCGCGCCGTGTTTGTACCGAATCAAGAGGTAAAAAACGAGGAAGAATCAGGAATAATTATTATACATAATCTTACCTTTGGAGTGAAGGATGAGCGTTGGAGCCACAAAGCCCCTGGCGCCTGCGCCTGCATGCGGCACTAACAGGCCTCTCCTAGCATTCCGTTTTCTGTATGAAGATAAGAATCCTGTATAAATGATGATTTTCAACATATGGGTTTTCATTGGTAGGGCAGTTTCCTTCAGAGAGAAATGCGCGAGGCACAATTTTGTTCCTCACAGCCCCAGTTTGAGAAATGGGCCGTAGCGTCGAGTTGCCGTAGAGTAGGAATCCGCGTCTTTCCGTGGCAGGCATACTGCTAGATTGATGAATTATCGGGGATTGTCGGCAGAATCGCCTCCTTAATACCGTTTATGGCACTGGTCGACACGCCCCGCGACGTCAAGGGGCGCTGGGCCTTTCGGAATGCCGGCAGTTAGGACTTTCTGTGGTTTGGTTTCTGCCGGTCAGCACAACTGTTGCAGTTTCAATGGGAAACTCGTGCTCCCCTGGCTGCATCTCTGCCACACCCGCCCACCGCCGCGGAGTTGATGATATTCGCAGATATTACAAGATCGGTCGTGTCATAGGCTGCGGTTCTTTTGGTCAAGTGCGAGAATGCACAGACAGAGAAACTGGCCAGGTTTACGCCGTAAAGGTGATGGAACGGCGCATGAGTGGCAAGGAAAAAATGACTCCAGGCAGACCGTCGAACGAGGCTATGATCCGTTCGGAAGTGGAAATACTCAAGTCTCTGCACCACGAAAACATCGTTTCTTTTGTTAAGTTTTTTGAAGACAAACATTGTTTTTACGCCATTCTTGAAAAGTGTGACGGCGGTGAACTCTTTCATCAAATAGTCAGCCGAAGGCAATTCACTGAAGAAGACGCCTCTGCCCTCTGCAGGCAAATGGCGTCTGCTCTTGCTTATCTACATGGCCAGGGCGTTGTTCACCGCGACGTAAAGGTGCGAATTCAAACAGTGAAGTTACAGTCGAAAATACGCAGCAAACGAAGGACACAGAACACTCACTGGCTGTTTCTGCTTGGCAACACCAGGAACATATCTTAGGACCTCTGCGTCTACCCGTTGCACGACTACTACTTGCACTTTCTTCTCTCTGCGTGCTCATAGGCGGAGAACTTTCTTTTTAAGAGCAAGGGAGCCGATTCAATCATCAAGCTTATCGACTTCGGGATGTCTGCAAGGGTTCGTATTTGAGGGCTTCTTCCCTCTTCAGCACGAGCATGGTTGCGTCACTCGATGCAGAAGTAATGGAAGTGGTGAATTCCAATCATTGGAAAATTTTCGGTGTTCTTTGCTGCAGTTGCCGGAATGCGGATACCTAACTGATCTGTGCGGAAGTCCACACTACATTTCGCCCGAATTAATCAGGTGCTTGACCCGCAGTGCACTTCAGTGACTAGATGTACTTTAGCATGTTTGTCTGTCGTTAAACAAATTGCTGCAGCGCGCGAAGCCGAGCGAAACAACCAGCAGTAGCAGTAACAGCTAACTCCAACGATGGGGCACCATCATAGTATACTCACTGTGCGTTCCAGAGGTCCAGTGGCAACTCGGGAGAGAACTGCAACCGACTTGTATGAACACTTGTCTTACCTGCAGCAAACGCTACAACCAAGGAGCTGACATGTGGGCTTTCGGAGTGATGATCTACCTAATGCTTTTTGGGAGATATCCATTTGAGGGAAGCAAAGCAAGCGCAATAGCGGTGAGTTGTCGGCGCCTTCTCGCGGGTTGGCAACCATCGTTCAGCACGTGGAACGGGGTCAAGCATCTTTTATCCCCTTAATAAGAGAGTTTGATCTGGATTTGGTGCGAATGTGTGCGGAGCAGAGAGAGGTGCAAAGCAAGCAGCTTAACTGGTCGCGGGCGGCCTGCCCGTTTTTAACAGATGCTGCGATTGACTTCCTGAGTCGTTTGCTAGACAGAAACGAGAAGACACGCCTCACCGCAACTCAAGGTAGTGCTGAAAACAGAATGTGACGTGATATGTGCTATGTTTGCCTTTACTACATACGCCTATTAATCATAACCAGTCTTCTTTCGTCTTCGTCCACCATTGCGGCCTGACTGCTGCATTTGAGCAGAAGAAAAAAGATGTCTTTTGCATACAAACCACGTAATTTCGTACGCCAGCTGGTACATGTCAAGGAGATATTGCTGCCCTGTTTTGCGTCATTCTTCAGCGTTGGCGCATCCGTGGATTTCACAGCCGTCACCTGACAAGGCGTTGTCTGTGATTGGTAAAGACAAGTTGGAGCTAGCCCGGTGAGCTGTTTGAGAAGTTAGGGTGGGCGGGTCGGAGTTGGAAGGTGAATAATATTGTGGATTACGTGTGCAAAGGCTGGACACTATGAAAATCGCAACCCACAAAGCTGGTGTAGTTAGTGCCATTATCTGGAAGTGTTTTGTGCTTTGTCTTCAGGCGGCTTTCCGTTGACTGTGAGCACCAAGGCAGTCAAACATCAACGAGGAAAAATTTCAAGGTTGACAGGCCGCCGAAGCATGTAGGTAAAACTGTGAGTGGCCATCTCACTCTTGGCGTAGTAGGAGTGCCCTTGGGCCTCCCTTGAATGTGTGTATCTATGATCTTGCACGTGTGCATGCAGTCCGTGTGTGCGGGGGGCTTGCTTCAGCATAATCGTCAGCATGCTTCAGACTCCGCTGACCACAGTAGCCGGGAGCACAATGGGGAGTTCGACTCTGGATAGAGGAGACAATGATGATTCAACTTCAATTCAAGGGTGGCAGCGGATAGACGGATGCCTGCAACTTTGGCACGCTAAACCGTTGCATGTGCAAAACGCACGTACATGGGACAACTACCGCAACAGGCGTGACGACGAATATACGGCTCTCAATGAAGCCTGGCATTCAGCTGACAAGCCGCAAGCGCGCAACGTCTGGCCACTGGGAGGGGAAGAATGTACACATCTGTACATATCTTCTGTGCCTGCATGTCCATCCCCTCCTGCGTTACCTGCCGACGTTGTCATTCATTTCCACTGGCAGCGCAATACTTATAGTCTTCGCATTGCGTGGGAGTCACTATCAAATCCTCTGCAGCCCATCGGCGTACCGGCAGGTTTGGTGGGGTGGGGTGAATGATGACGTCATGCAGGTCGTGTTGGCTGTGGGTAGGTGTGCGGTCTACAGAGATGTGCCCAGTGGAATACGCGGCCATCGTTGCGGGGCTCAGAAACTACCCCGCAAATATACCAATCCGCCCACCGTTGACTCTTTCGCTGCACATCTCGTTGGTTCCCCTCGTTTCTTGCTGTCCAAACACTGTGTTTGGCATCTGGAGTAGTGGCCTCCGAGCGATGATGCCGAGCAGCAACGCTCTGTTCTTCTGCAGACGCTGATAGCATTTCTTGTCTTTTGCGTGCTCTGTGCTCTGCTTGAGACAGAGACCAGGGTCTGCCAAGATTTATTACGTTGCTACAGAGGGCGGCGCGTGTTGAATGAATACCGAATATATAAATAATATATATATACATATATAGTCATCACAGCCCACACCACGAGGGGCCTGCCCTCACCAACAGCAACAGTAGCGCAGTGCGCTTGAACACTGTAGGCAATTCCGGGAGGTTGTAGTCTCTTCGAGCAGCAAAACAAAAGCCATTACTGTATGCACAGATCCAACCTACGCATGCACTGCAGCATGCCTGCTACAGCTGCAGCAACAGGCACGCAGTGCCAAAGGTAGTGCGTGGATGCCCTCCGTTCCACCCATACGCTCATAGTCATCAGTTTCAGCGACCCGACAAAATTGTGCAGCAACTTGTGATAGTGAACAAACTTGAGCGTGTCTTGATGGCCCTGCTGCCGCCCTGTCCCACTCCATGCTGCCGGAGCAACAAGTTGCCTGAGGTCCCCTGACTCCCTCCTCGCACAGACCAGCTAATGCGCACCTGGGTAAGGCCGTGCTGCGTAGTCCTCATCGCGTTCCCTTTCATGATAGCGCGCGCGACGCCCCCCATCCCTGCGTCGCAGAAGACACCCGTTGGAATTACCTACATTGTCTGTCCAGTGCAGCAGCCTGCCCATAAAACGGAAGGTGGCTCGCAAGAGGCGCTTCCCCAGGAGGCAACATACCATGACAAGCATGCACCCATCATCATCATCCGCACAAACGCATCCTTCACTGCGAGTCTTCCACGCAGAGCAACAATGTACGAAGCGCCACACAGTGCTGCGGTTTACGGTAATCACGATGGCATCTATCTCTCTCCTCGAGAGCCTCCGACCACTGCAGTGTTCCTTTACACAATTTGTGTGCCTTGCGTTTTGACTTTGGCTTAATCCAGCAGAAGAATCCGATTCAAGCATCAAACCTCTTGGTTGCTGCTTCTCTGTCGCCCCATGTGTGCCACTCTTTAGCCTCTGGAGGGTCCTCTTAAATGCCTCATTTCCTGGAAGGCTCGACGGTCGCTTTGGCTCTTTGCGCTGCGCTTTACCCTCTTATCTCTTTCACTGCGAGCTGAGCTGACGCCGCCACTTCACTTGACTGAAAATATAACTCGAGTGTCACGAGAGACCTGGGGCCTATCAGTTGCGTAGATTAGAGCAGGCCATTTTGGTGACAATTATGATTCTCGCAGTTCTCAAGAAATCTCATTCGCTGTACAGACTGATTGGCTAGCTGGCTCACCCTGTCGGGTAGCGGTAGCGGTCTCCGCGATAGCCATCGTGAGGCCTCGATCTGCTTCTGCTGCGCCCCCCACGGTGCCGCCTCTCCTCCTCGATGCCGACCCTGTAGTCGCGCCGGTAGTCATCGTACCCCGCGTAGCCCTCGTCGTAGCCCTCGCGGCCCCGCCGTCCGTACGCCTCCCCGCTGCCCTTATAGCCGCCTTCGTACGCCCCGTGGTCTCTCTCGTAGCGCCCAGAGCCAGAGCGGCCCTCGTAACGGCCATCATAACGGTACCCCTCACGTCCTGGGGGCCCGCGGCCTATGGGGGGGCTGCTTCGGTTGTACCTCCTGCACAAATTGCACACAACATACACGAGGGCTCTAGCTAAGCTTAGAGGATGAGTTACAACCACCATCAGAGACAAACCCCAGCGGCTACACACGCGAAAAGGGGAGCAAAAGAAAAAGGCTTTAGACGCACCCATTCTGACGCTCCGCCAGGATCCTCCGCATAGTGTGGGGCTGCAAGGAGAACCGCATCCGGCACAGTAACCAAGCACGAAACTATACTGAAAAATACGCGTCCTATAGGAAGCATGGGATCTACCTGAACAAGCCAGCCCCGCCCTTCAACATAACACGAGCACCAAAAAAGGCCCCCGAGCCGCAGCGGTTGCTGGCTTACAGACTTCCTTCTGTCTTGTGCGATAATTACGGAGATTTCGTTGCCATCGAGTAGAAACCTGTCGAACTCGCGAACAGCATCTTGAGCGTCCTTTTCCTCGAAGTACTCTACGAAACCAAAGCCCCTGCAGCCCAGTTAATAAAGATGATTGCAAACGCCTTACTATGAAGAGAGAATACGAAACTGAATAACTTGGAGACCTCAGACAGCTAATCGCGTGTAAACGTGAGTTCCTGCCAAGCTGTGCTGGCCCAGCCTCACATAACATTTTCCATTACTGCCGCAAGCTCGAAATACACGTACCGGGGTTCCCTTGTGGTGTGGTCAATGGGCAAATAGACATCCTTTACACGTCCAACCCTTTCGAAAACTTCTCGAACCTTTTCAGGAGTTGTTTCATAGCGCAAGTTGCGCACGAGAAGAGAACAACCACGATTCGCCATTATGGTTTAAACGCAAAATACGCGACCCCAGAAAGGGCCAACACGGCGAGACTGCAGACTGAACTGCCTCCTTTGGCAGCTCCCACTCGTTCTTGAAATGCAAATTATTTTCTACGAAATTATTTAAGTGAGTGGCACTCAGTGAAAAACTGAGAAGATTTCCAGGAGTGCCCCTAGCAGCCTGTGGTCAGCCGCTCACCCTCCGCGGTTCTCTGGGGAACAGAAAACACGCAAAGAGTGGCCGCCAATCTGAATACCTACTGCAAGCAGAAAAAAGCAAAACGTTATTTAGCAGCGGCCCACCGACAAATGTTGAAATCGGGCCTCCGCTCACATGCAGCCTGAAGTACGGAGGAGCGGCAGCTGATGGTGCAGCAGCTGCGCATGCACCACGTTGGGAAACAGGTCGGCTACGAACCATTTTATCAGAACCCCGGCAGGTAATGCTTTTCGGGCGGAATGCATTGCAGCTGGGGATGAGTGAGTCACGGGCTCAATAGTGGCTTGAAACTCTCTGGGCATCATCGGGATTACGATTGCTGCTTCCAAACCAGCAAGTATGCATACGTAGTCCATCATTGAGTGATAGAGCTTTTATCATTATTCGCTTTTAGAGTGGAAGAGCTTCGCGACGAAGCATTGCGCACAAACTGGCGTCTTTCAGAGCACAAGACACCGAACACTCTGGCGTTTAGGGTTGTTAGTCTGCCTGTGTGAGCAGCTCCAGCAAGTCACCCTCTGCGAACTCTGCTGGGCCTGTGCAGTGTGTAATAGAGCGGATGAAGGCGTAGGAAGCATTTACCTAGTTTATCGCAGTTACCTTAGCGAAGTCTGGTTGACGACGTGCATCCTCGCGCTTGCAGAATTCAATGGGCATCTTCTTTTCAAGGTCGCAAACTCGTAAGACGTTATTACTCTGGAGTGAAACTGCTTCGTGGGGCACCCCAAGCGAGCGATAATTTGACTGCTGCTGTGTCAGCGTAGTTTACATGGAGTATCCTCCAGGGTTTGTTCAGCGACAAACAAGAGACTAAACAGGACAGTTTATGCTTGCTCACTTTACTCGGCCTCGCGTTCATTAGTAGTGGTCGCACGGCCAAACTGGCGGCCAGAGAAGAAGGCATCGAGATAACCATCTTCGAGGCTGAGTGCTTTTAACCCCATGCCGTGCAGGCGTTCTGGATAAGCCAGTGAAGGTGATGCCACAATGCGGCAAAGCGCTGCGCCTACAGTTCCTTCCTGTCCACGATCTTGCACCTCTTATTATGGTGCTGGTACGGGCAGAGGACCGCTAGAAGGAACTGCGGCGGCAACGGCAAGCGCCCTCGTGAAACACTGTGCGACGGTGGGACTGCAGCGGTTGTTCAAAGTGCGGGAGGAAGTAAGGCGGCTATTTGGGTGCATTGGACCTCTACAGTCATCGGTGGTTTGCCTGAAACAAAAGGTTGCCGAGAGGATGGCCTCTCATATTGTTGCATGCATGGCAAGCACCTGCTTAGTGCATGGTCAGGTTCCACGGTCAAACCGTGAGGCTGTTAGCAGCCCCCCGGCGGGCGGTTCTCCTTTAAACAGAGCCCTACCCCCTCAGAGTGCACGCATCAGCGTTGTTTGGGTAGACTGTAGAGACTCCCAAGCCGCACAAACGCCCCAACAGCAGAGGCTTAGAGAAGGTGAAGTAGGTGCACTCTCAATGGAGATGCGAAAAAACCCGGATATACAGCAACCTCCTATCGTATTCAGAGACTGCAAAGAAGCGAGCTGCGGAGTTGCTCCTCCACCACATGGAGAGAGTAGTTCAGTCGAAGATCCAGGGCAGCTTTCTGAAATCGGATCCGCACCCAAACAGCTGCCTAACGGTGCGACACCCGGTCCCCAACGTCATTATGTACTATGCTGTGAAGTGGTAAACCAGTTGGCGCAAATTTCGTGAACAAATTCATGGGCCATGCAAGGCGCAGTGGACATTTTCTGCATTGGGGTGGCAATTTGTAAAAGCGGGTTTGCCCAAGTTTTATAGGCCTTCAAGCGGGCAAAATGTGTTCACGCAGTAGCTTTAGTAAACTATGAGACCAACGAGAAAATTCATAGTCCGGATTACTCTTGCCGTGCTCCTGTGTGACGGCGTGGCTTGGTTTGTGATGGTTGACATAGGAGTTGCGCGAAACACATCAACTGCACCAACAGGTGTCCCTGAAGACAAAGAAAAGTGGATGGAAAGCTACCAGCGTCTTGCCCAGCAGTGCGCAAACCACAGGCAACTGGTAGACGCATGCCAAATCTGCCAAATTCAAAACGATTTTACTGGGGAGCAGCTACTGAGACGCTTCGTGTAGTCTGGGGATGGCGTGCGACTACATCCGCAGACATCGAGAATTATTTGAGGAGCTTTCCACTTTGTTGTCAAGTGCCAGACTCCCGCGCTGGCAGGTACGTCTCAATAGTTCTGCACTTCGCTTTGGTAGTCCTTTTGCTCCGGTGTCCTGCACTTGTCGGACTGCGTCGCCTTAGCTTAAAAGTCTGTCTTGATGATGGGGGCTGTACAGCGGGACGGTTTGAACTTCGCATTTATCGCGCTTCAGCAAGAGCACGAAAAGGTATGAATATCTGCTTCTCAGAAACAGTGGACGCACTCTTCACCTGCAGAACCGAACACTTCCACTAACATGGTTCGCTTGCAATCGTGTGGCATTTTCTTCTGTGTCAGGCGCTGCAACAATTGTCCAGTGAAATTGGAAAGGCCCGCTCCTCTGTCAATCTAATGAGTAAGCCAAAGGCCGGCTGCATACAGCAAAGAAGGCCCCAAAACAATTGAATACGTGCACCTACAGCTGCTTAGGTTCCGATCTGCGGTTATAGGGGTTTTGATGTATATTGGGGGCAAAAGCCTCATCGCTGTGTTCACTTCTGAGTGGTCTCCTAGGGGTGCAGTCACGTACCAGTCTAGGTGTGAACAGCTTTGCCGTCCTCTGCAACGTTGGGTTGCTTTCGTACCTCAAGGAAACATGGAATGGCACTGTCGCTCGTCTTGAGGGCGTGCAGGTCAGGCCTAAGTTCCTGCACTTCTGAACGATGCATGTTGGCTTCCCTCTCTCCAAGGAATGCCGTGATGTATCCACGTAGAGTTTGCATGCTCTCAGAACGAGATTACGACGTCTCTGAAGAACTCGAAGCTATGGTCACTGCCGAAGGTGTTGAGGAGCAAGCAGGCCCCTCAATCGAACTTAACCTGCTGCAGCACGCACTCTTGCGACTGTTCGGCGCTTATCTAGCATTTGTGTCCTCAAGGTAATGAAATTGCTCGTGTCAGAGTCGACTAACTGCGGAGGAGATGGAGTTACATGATGTCGAAAAGTACCACTTCAAACGCTTCCTCTGATTCTAGCAACGGCCGCCTTGTCAGGCGGTAAAAACTCTTCACTCATTTGTTATTTAAATGCATCGCAGCAAGTATTTGTACAAATAGAACTCCTCAGGCAACCCAGCGCATGTGGGAAAGGCTAGGTGGGCATTGGCATTCCAAAATGAAGGGCGCAGCCATAAAAAACGCAACTTTATTCGATACCAAGGCTGTTCGCTCTCACTAAATTTATAATTGGTGGCATTCTCTGCATCTTCCTACCGGCCTGGAGGCAGAAAAAAGAACCAATAAACTATTGCAATGCAGATCCTCTTCGCAATGCGCCGGCCATGTACATCGGGTCATAGTAGCATCCAGTTCCTGTGAACATCTCAAACCCAGTCTTCAATGTCATCCCCCTCAATTACTAATCAAGGCAATTCACTCTGCAGCTACATCCACCACTGAGCCAGCTGCCTCTCAAAGCCATCAATGCGCTTTCCTGTTTTCACTGATCCTCCCACAGCCATGCAGTCAATGGTCCAATTTCCTAGGGCCTCTGTGTACTGAAGGTTCCTGCTCTGAGTTCAGTGAACAAAGGAACACTAACCCTTGGTAGCCACCCTCGCCTCCCATTGCAGAAGGCCTACGACCCTTTTTACACGGCGCAGTTCGCCAAACAAGGTGTTGCCTTTTGGAATTCGCACTGCAACTTACGGTGTCTTCCCTGCGCATTAGCTTGATAACCTCGATGAAAAGCCGTGTTTCCTACAGCCTTTTTTGACATCGGAGTGTATGCACTGGACTGGAAAGCAATGGCGGAGGAGCTCAGCTCAGCCAGCATGAATAGTTGGTGCATTGATGCGCTGGGCATTTGACTGCAACTGGACCCGTAATTCTACCCTTGCTCATGGAACAAAAATCCATCTTATTCATTTAACGGATATGCCAGACGGTCTCCCGTCGCAGTAGCTGCCTCGAGCTTAAGTGCGTACAGGCGTCTCAAACCGTCTTCTTTTGCATTTCGCATTCAACCGCATGTTATCTTTTAGGTTCGCAGCTAGTGTGTGCAGAAAGTGCTTACTTTGCAAGTTAAGCAAGAAGTTGACTCAGGTTTGATGTGCTTTGATAGTCCGACCACAAAATCGCAGCCACTGAGACAGCGCAGCTTCGATTTCGTGAGAACAGTTGCTATGCTGTGTACACGGCAGTGTTTGCTGCCGCTGTTCAGCAACCGTCTGTATTGCATCGGCGAAAGCCTCCCACAGAGCCTTCTGGTGAGCACCGGCCAACAGAATGTCTCGGCCTAGACGACAGAGCTCCTCGCAACTCGCAGCAGCAGCTGCTGCAGAGAAAGCTGCCAAAACATATTCGGCGCACTTTTGCTGCCCCAGTCGCTGCAAGCCAGCAAAGCCCTGAACAAGCGGCAAACAAAGACAGCCCAAAAGTGCTAGTATTTGTTCGCGTGCACCAGTTCACCTACTCATCATTCATGAAAGGCCATTTTACGGAGAAAAAGAGAGCAGCGAAACTCACAACACCGTCGACAGTAGCAGTGGCAGCAGTGAAACGGGCTTAAATCTAACTGACGAGTGCAAGGTCGAAAGGAGTGCATGGCAACCGCGAGGATACAGCACGATAGACCTGCGTTCTAACGAGCTGCAGCACAATATCTCTGTCTCTTTGCAGCATTTTCATATCTTCATTGCTGCAGCTGCTGCACGCAAGCGAGCTTAGGCTAGCGTCAAAGCTGCTGCTGATTTGCGGCGCCGGAATTCCCAAGGCTGCAGAAATGGTGGCCAGAGGCCAGACCAACACAATGGTGTCGCGGGCGTCGCCTTCCTCGAAGAGCCGACCTGACGACTTCTGCATTTTCCTGAGGTGCCGCTTTGCTGCTGTCAGCAGCTCTCGTGCGGTTGCCATGTCGAGCCCTAAAGGCTCCGCAGTGGCCCCCAGGAGCAAAAACAGACGGCGCAACTGCATGAATGTCATACAGTTCCACTGAGGCTGCACACACAGCAGCAACGCTTCTTGTAGGTCTCGAGCAGCAACACCAGCACAAGGGTCTTGCAGGAGGCCTGCTTCTTTCATGGCGAGCAGGACCGTCGCGCCGTCAGAAAAATGAACTCGGAAGTCTGTTTCTCCTGTCCCTTTTGCCAATCCCTCCTCAAGAGGAACGCATTCCTCCCTTAAGAGAAGAGGGCTGACACCTCCTCGAGCCGCAGCTCTGAAACCAGTGCACAACCGTTTTGCAACTGCTGTCGCGAGGGGCCCGGTCAGTTCGCCTGCTTTAGAAAAGGCAGCCACCAGCACTGCGGCCGTGGCCAGAGAGAGCTTCCCCTCCTTCACACTGCTCATCACTTCTTCTCGCTGCGACGCCCAGAAGGAACTCCCACAGAGCGAATCTGGGTCCCGTTGGCTCGCCTGCACCAATTTCAACAGAAACAACCTGGGCTCCAACGCAATTCAACCGAAGGCAGACATACTCCAACGCGATTCAACCAGAGGCCAACATGGAATCAGGCATACATATTACAAGCAGCGGGGAGGGCTAGTTTCCTCACTTCTAGGACGCGGTCGACCACTGAGCGCGCCTCTGCGCATACATGCTGTCCACCTCCCTGTCGCCCGGAAACGCTCGACTTTTGGCATTGCTGTTTCTGGTCGTGCTCTTCATCTCCACGCCGGTAGTTGCGACGGGTTGCACGGCCAGCCAGATATCTGCGTTGTTGCAGCTGAACAGGAACACAACCCCCCACGTTGTTCAAGGCGTGTCTGGCTAAGGCCGCGTGCGTCGCTAGTCTGTGGATGGCGGCAGACAGGATCATTGAAGATTCCCCAGAATTTCCGTTTAATGAAAAAATCGACGCTGGCGAGGCCTCTGGTACACTCCTTGCAGCTGCCACCTGCAAGCTGCGAAGTGCCTCAACGGCCGCGGCTGCCAAGGCTGCTAGCTGTGTCAGCCACTAAAACTCCTGAATATGAGACTTCATACAGCAAAATTCAATTTTTATCCAGAATCTTTCCTTACGGGAGGTGGCGTTGGGGGCCTTGCCATTCGCCCAAGCCACAGCGCGGAGTCGATTGCCGGGCAGTTGACAAATCCTCAAGCAGCTCTGCAAAAAGGGTGAAACTATGCCGAATGGATGGACTTCTGAGCACTTTTACTTGCTAAAACAAATTATACGCAAATTAACATAATTAAAAGCTGAGGTGTGAGGCCAACGCCAACGAAGAGCTGCACGAGACTGCCTAGTACTTATGTCTCCCGTCTGCACTCCTTTGGGCTACTGATGCCGCTAGTGAACCAGCATCTCTTTCTCTGTTCTTTCGCGAGTATATATATATATATATATTTTCTCAGGGAAGAAAACAGATATTGCTGCCACAAGGGACAGTCAGCGGCTCTTGAGCGTAGAGCAGCATTCGCATGCTGCTCCTATATCTCGCAGGCTTCCGCAGTTTGAGGTATAAAATGGCAGTATTGGAATAATGGCTATATTTTTAATCCGTACGTATACTTCAGCCTGCATGTGCTGCACCTCCTAAGGAATTCGTGCACGAGTCAAGTACTAAAATGAACCACAAAGTGCGTAATGGTAATAGGTATCTGGCCTCCGGAAGACGTGAGCAGCAGATGTGAGCTGCAGCGTCGTAGAGTGCTCCTTTATAGTATTGTACGTAATTATATTTGCACGCCGGTTGGATACTGAAGGTCAAGGAAATGCCTAAAATTTGGCAGCCCTAAAGCATCCATCCAAAATGGCTTTGGTATGCTTGCTCCTGGGTTGCTCCTTTCAGGGGTTGGAGCAAGCTGTGCTGCTACTCATGACAGAATCTCTTCTCTCCCATTCTGCCTGCTTTGCATCCTCATCAGCGTCAGGCCTTTGCTGTGCCGCTGTGCACAGGAAGCCTGGAAATTACAAAGGAGGTTATTCAAACTGCTTATCAATGATAATTAATATATTTATATCAAATATTTCGGTTTTTATCGCAGCTCATTACGGCAGAGCTCGATGACTCTCTTCGCATCAGCCTTCCGCATTTGCGTGAAATAAGTGTGAAAGTAGAAGGAAATTCAGGTTAAACACACGCCTTGAGCCGATTATATGTCGCGGGAGGGGCAGCCTCCTTACAGTAAACAAGGAGACGGGATAGCTGCTGGAAGCAATCAACGGGCGTATTGGTGGTTTTGCACTCGAATAAAAAATCTCTGCTCGATGACTAAGATTGCTGAGATCCACTTTTTAGGTAGGGCTAAACCTTGTATAAAACACCATTTGTGTGAGCTTGCAATACGGACGCTTGTATGAGCTCGCAGAGGCCATTCCTGCTCCTGTCTTCCACGATAACAAGAACGTGTAAAATAAAATAAACCTTCAAGGGTGTAGGGATGCGTCACAAGAACATGTCACTGCGCTTCGTCGCCCCATCAACGGAGCGGTGTCTGAGCATGCGAACGCGCAGCCAATTCAGTGTAGACAGGGTAGCCGTTGCTCCACTACGAACAGAGCGAGCTGATAAAACTAACGAGATTCAAACATTTGCTAACAAGTAGAAAGAATGAAAAAATTATCTGCAGTACTTAACCGGGACAACAGCGAGAAATCAAGGACAAAAAAAAGGGACTCGGCGACAAGGCAGAGATTGCAGCGCTGCAAGTGCGAAAGGCGGCTTGGAAGCATCGAGACCGCAAGTTGACTATTTTTACCGGCCTGTTAAGGACTGCGAGAAGGATGTCGAGGAGATAAACGTGAATAAATAAGTCAAACACCTGCACGGCGGCGAAACTTTAACATCGCAGAACATGTGGCAAGGACAGTGGGGGGCGAGTAAGCCAAATTGAGGCCCTTGCAAGAAAAAAAACTGCAAAAGCATAAAAATAGAGTGGCTTAGCTGGGAAAATAAGGAAGCACACGGAAACAAACGTGCACCAGAGGGAACAAGACCACGAGGACCACCCCGAATTCGAGCCGGCTGACTCGGGCAACAATAAACAGCATAACCGAAAGGGGATACTGACAATAATAATCATCAAATTGATAAGTATCACACACACCTATGTTATTAAATAAACTTTGGGGACCTCTCGAGCCAGCGGCTAGTTTGAACATCCCTGAAACAAGGGCTCCGACCTCCTACTCGTCAAGCAGAATACTTGTGTGTTACAACTGAGCCAACAGAGCCCACAAAGAGGAAACTTCAGTGCATTCTCAAAGTCAATGCTATTTAATTAACATTTCTGCAAGAAAGTACTACCTTAGTCCTGTTTCTGCGCAGTCGTGCTACCGGCCCCTCGCTCTCTGTCTCGAAAGCGAATCGACGAGCACTCTCAGCGCCGCTTCCTGTCTGACGAATGTGAGCGCCCACCAACGCCTAAGGCTGACGCCTCTACAGAGCGGTTGCATTTTTTAATATATTCACCTTGATTTTTACCACTGTATTTTTGAAAGCAGGAGCGGCATCTCCAAGAACTTATTCTTTTCGCAGGATGGATCAGCCATCGGCAAGCCTCCGAGGGGGTGCTCCGTCTGCTTCTACTGTTGATGGGAGTGAGGCGGGAAATGAACAGCCAGCTCGCGGGGAGGTGGGGCAATCAGACGTTGGACTATCCCGAGATGAAGAGGTCGGTGAGGAGCCTCGTCTCCCCAGCGAGCCGTGCTTTGCGAAGCCTGCGCCGTGGTGGCACAGGGTGAAACAGGCGGTGGGTCAGCTTTCCACAGCGGCCGCAGCAGTTGTCACCGTGCTTCAGTCGCTTGCAGGACGTGATGTTTCAGGCCTACGCGGCTCCCCAGGTCCCACTGCTCCGGGAGTCGAGGAGACCAGTCCAGTGGGCCATTTGCAAGCTGACGGGCCTGCTATCGCTTCGTTGGACAGCATGCAACCGGAGGGAGTCACCGTTCTGGAGAGTCCATCTAGTGGTGCAGACGACCCAGTCGTGGGCAGTGCCACTGGGAACGATCCCTCAAAGGCCCAAGTAGCTGGAGCTGAAGAGGGAGAAAACGGCGATAGGCCTCAGCTTCCGAAGGAGCCATGCTATTCCAGAGATAAGAGTACCTCAAGCGGCCTCAAGAAGCTACTACTAAAGGCTGCGGCAGCAGCTTCAGCAGGTGTGCTACTGCTTAGGGGACTTGGCGAGCGTGGACTTGGAAGCATAGGTAGACTTGGAACTGCTGCGCCGGTGGGAGAGAGCGGGTTGGTAGGCAGCGGTGAACAGGTGAGCATCCCACCAAACCCGCCCAGCCCGCTGGATGTCACACCAGCGGGGAACTCCCTGCCACAGCCTGCCGAAGTCGTTGGTGGGGATAGCTTGGCGTAGAGCAATTAAGCAAACCTCGCATTGCTTGATTGCTTTCTTGTGTATTCGCCGTCTTGTTCGTTTCCGGAATTATCTCCATGGAGACTTGTTGACGACGGCTCGCATTTGAACTTTATGCGAATTGCCGTAGCATTTTATGAGACTCCGTTCCGTTCCCGTTTAATTGACGAAGTTGCGGCAAGCGGCATAGCTCATATGCGCTGTAATTCGTGGAGCACTCCCCCACGCCATGATTTTTTGCTTCATTTGCTTCAGTCTAGAAAATAACTAGCTGTGCCAGACACCAGGCCTATTTTGTATGCTAGGGCTTATTATGCTTTACCAACGACGGGAGCAAGGGAGTTGAATAACTATTCAACAGAATTCAGCTAGAGCAGATAGAGAGCAGAGGTCTGGAGAGTGAGTTGAGAAGTGCTCCTGCAGAGGATTTTCCCCCTTCCGAGTAAACGAACACAACGACGCGGTGGAGCCCACTCGGGGAGAGCGGTCAGCTTGACTGCGGTGGTGGCCCGTCTGGCGGGGGTACTACGTGCATCAGGAATCCAAATTTATATGTGCCCCGCCAGTAGTCTATAAGCCCGCTTACGCCGAATCCGTTATAGTCTTGCGCGAAGACAGAAATGCGCCCGCCGGTGTCTATAAGGCCCTGCACCCGAGCCTGCCGAAAGAGATACTCCCATCCCTGAGCAAAGAAAGTCGACAAGTATTGGATCGCATTGACAAAACTACCGTTTGGGCAAGAGCACGCCATTCACCTCAATGCCGCTATGCGTCATTGGTCCAATATGCCTAGGTGGCGATTTCTTCAATGCCGATTACTTTAAGAGACAAACGCACCAGCCTCAGAGCTGATTCCGTCTCCGGATGGCTATACTCGTACTCGGTTGCCATAGACAGCCGGTCAGTAACCTGCAAACAAATTCACCTTCCCAAGCAGTTCACAAGTGAAATTCATATTCCCTTGGCGCCAACCTACGTTTCCGCGGATTCACAAACGCAACAAAATCAAAGGTGCTTCGCCCGCAAAAATGAGTATTGTTGCTCCCGTACCTTTCTAGCGTACTGCACTTTGCAACTGTGTGTAAGCTTCGTTAGACCCGTAGGGGACTTGAAATCTGGTTGTTGACTCAGCTGGCCTGCCACAGGGCAAAGGCAAGAAGAGAGGCATCCAAAAAGCATTCGAGGTAAGCTCTCCTGTAAAACGAGCTTGCCTTCTTAAGATAAGTTCGTCATTTCTGTAAGAAGTACTCACATCCTGCTGCCCTATGTTGATAGGCCTGACGCAGCCGCTACTCCCATTTTGTGTCTCTCGCCAAATACATCCGCGAAGGACACTAAAACACGATTTTTAAGGGAATACAGCTTACATGAAACAACAGATTGCTTGTCCAGATTGTAGCGCCCCCCGACTGCCAACATCGACGCGCCATTCGCACCCTGTACCGAAGACCACTCCGCGTGCAACGGGAACTGAAAAGGGGAAGTCATCAACTCTGCTGCCACAAATACAGTGGAGTGCGAACAGGCGAGCACCTAGGGTGATGCACTTACCACGTAAGTTATCTCGCAACCGGCCTGCAGCTTTGGAGTCAATACTTGTGAAAACATTCCGTCAAGAATCCAACAAGCTGTAATCAACGCCACAAAGAGGAACAACCCATCTATGATTTTCTCTCCCTCAACTGATGACAAACCCCATGCGAAATCGGCAGCTACAAAATGAATTGCTTGTCTGCCACACTGCAGCATCAAGGCTACGCAAATTTAAAAAAAGCAAATAGTTCGCCGTCGCGTACACTGCCAAGCAAGCTTCAGGGACGAGGCCCAGTCCCGGCCTGTGTTATCGAGAGAAATTTCATAAAAATTCCGTTGGTCGTCTTTGAGCGACGAGTTGAAGTTCAACTTGAGGTCCGCGCTCTGGCAGAGGGTCTTGATGAGTCTACAGCAATCAAAGAGTGCGTGCTTATCCCAAACCTGCATCTGTCCTCTGCAGCTGTGCCGCTGCTGTTTTGTTCGATGCATGCACTCTTTCGGCTCCTCAGCCCCCCGATATTAGCATAGAGAGAGCACAAATTGCTATTTTACAGCAAAGTTGCCTTACCTGCCTTGAAGCGATCCGTCTGTACCGAGCTTTGCCATTGCAAAGAAATGAGGCGGGGAAGGCTGCGCGTTTTCTCCTTGGCTCGGATCTGGTGGAGCTGATATCGCCAACGTCGGGCCAAACTGATACGAATACCCCGATTCCCGTAACTGTGTGCCAAGGCAGAAGCTATGGCAGGTTTGAAGGTACTTATTTACCTGCGATGTGAACACAACACGAGCTCTGTATGACCGACTCAACGCCAGCATGAAAACACAGCGTTAGTTCCAGAAAAGAAACAAAACAAATGACACCATGTACCTGCTTTGCACCTTCTAAACGAAAGCCATCAAATGTGTCTTGACCAGAGATGTTCATCCACTCCCGAGAAAACTGCTCGAAAGGGATCGGCTGCGTGAGCCTGCAGACAGAAACAAACGCACGAGAAGCAACACCCTGCGTCGGTAACTGCACGAAGAGACTTGAAGTAGAAGTGCCGATACATGCAAGACAAGCAGCTTTCATGAAGAGCTGTGCGTCGGCAATTGCATGAAGCGAACTGAACTAGAAAACAGGCAAAGGCAAGGATGCAGACTTGCAACCAGCACGCTACTGCTCGGATCTCCAGTTGGCTCAAGTGCACTCTGCATTGAGGGTTTTTTGAAAAGACCAGAGTTGTCTGACTGTGGCTTCTTTGCAGGTTCTGGGGCCTCCTCATTCTCCCTCGCCACTGCATCTTGAAGCACTTTTTTCCGCATGTCCGCTGCGTTCGAATCATCGCCCGCTGGCGCCTGCGACTCCTTTGAGCCAAAGAAGCTCAAGCCAGGAACTCCCAGAAACCCGGAGCCCTTCTCCGCGCAGCGAGCAACAGAAGGACAATCATCACTTCTGAAAGGAACCGCTGATGTGCACGGCAGGCGAGCATCGAAGGCCGACTCTCCCCGGCACTGGCGGCGGCCTGCTGAGGAGTGACCGCCGCATCGTAAGAAGGCAAAGAAGGGCATTGTCGACAGGGGAGAGGGCGACAAATTATATCTTCTACCAGCCACTCATCTTTTGTAAAGCTTTCGCCACGAGTCAGCCCCAGGACAGGTGGGGCGGTCGATGGGGCCCTCGCTGCATGCATCGACACTGGGAGATATTTTTGCTGGTAAACGCATGGGGGGAATCTGGTATATATTCTCGGGAAAAAAGACACCGAAAACATTCTCTAGGAGCCATCATCTTATGCAAGTCTGTGTAAGGTGACCTCTGCCTGCTGGTGGACACACTGCGTAGGGTCCCGCTGTGCTCGTTGTGTGTCGTACTGCAGAACAATATTCTAACTCTAACGATGACTTCAAAAGCGTCTTTAGACACTGTGTATGTAACGACTGACTGGTTACCAAACGCATTTCAAAATATGCTCGCCTCGCCCATTTTACTGGCGATCACGTGAAAACGTGTTCGAACATGTTTGGTAACCACGCAGTCGTTACGATAGCAAGCAACGCTTGTTCGGCTAGTGGTTATTTGACAGTACAAGTGACCAATTATAATGGTTCTTTAATCCGCACACGCACTTATTGAAAAGGTGGAGTGGGGAAGCCAATTCGATGGGGCGCGACGCTTAGGCCGGCTGTGGCCAACTGTTGCGCATTGGGACTCCCCCATGCGATGAAGACAAGCGTCTATAAAAGCAGTTTTTCTGTACGAAGTGCTGTTTTGGACGAAAGGCATTTCGTTCCCACTCTTGGATGCCGTACTAGGTGACTTCCTGTAGTCTTCTGAGTGCGTGCTTGTGATGTTCCCTTCCTCGCAGTAAGCTTGAAAGCGGACAGCCTTACTTTCGAAAACATAATTTGGACGTTTCTACTTCCAAGGAACTTGACCGTTTCGGTTCTCAATTTGTTTGTTTTTAGTCCCATTGGCTTGCCCTTCTTAATAATTGGTGTGTTCGGTGTGTAAACACTGTATGGAGCCCTTACTGGATTGAACGTCGTTAAGTTCCTACTTCGCTGCCAAGTGGTTCTGCAAGCCTCAGATGAAGGCCGTGATAGTTGCAGCATGGATTTACTCTATCTTTTTATTGCAGAAGAAGTATTGCCAAACGACTCTCCAACTGATCAGAGCGATTCGGGAAAAAGTAACTCCACGCCGTCACCTTCAGCCGATGCTTAAAACGCTCCTCTCAAAATAGAGGAACGAGTGCCTCCCGGAGTGATCTCACCCTTGCTTAGGTGGAGCCGCCATTGCCGTGTAGGTTTTCATCGAAAAAATGATAGTAGCAACTGCCCTTTGACGCAGGAAGTGTGCAACTACAGATGTTAGGAATTTGTTCAGTGCTCCCGCATTGGGCCTCCCGTCATGCTCAGACTTTGTGCAAAAGACGATACATTGTTCATTAATCGTTTCTTCCGTTAAAACACCTTCTGGTGGAGAGCCTGCGGAGACCGTGCTTTTTTGTAAGCGTTGAGGCGCTCAACCGTTGGCCGCCTCCCCGACGGAGAGCAGAACCTGATAAACTTTCTTCTTCATCTGGGGGCAAAAATACGCATTTGATAGATATTACAAACACAATTCCTTAAGGTTTTTGTTTTTGTTCTGGCACAGCACGTTCTAGACTACCCAGTGATATAAACCAGGCAATCTCGTCAGTGTGTTTGGTTTCGTGTACTGTGTGCACCGAGAGTCTTTGATCTTACCTGAGGACAGCCATGAGCTGCAATAATATTGACACACCCATATTACTAACCCCAAATGGAAGCTGATTTTTTATTCGGACACCCACTGCGCAGCGTCTTGCAGACCTGGGACTGAGGAGGAGGCGGCCAGTCTTGAATTGCAGCACTTCCTAATGCGTGTAGCGTGGTATATCTGAAACTGAAGCATGTACTTCTGGTTGAATGCAAGTTGGCCAGTGTGGGGCACGTAGACGTTTTACAAATGTCTACGGAGTGGGCCAATGCACCAATACAGGGATTGGGTATGCTTCCGTGTGATGCTGCCTTGCAGTAGGCGCAGGCTACCTTCCCTTTTCGCCAGCCCTAGGGCCTTGTGCCTGTATGCCCAGCGCTGTACGCGGTCTGGTGCGGAACAAAGAACCTTCGACATTACTTACGTTGCAGGAGTTCCACCGTTCAAGCCTGACAACTCAAAATGCACGATCATACTTTTGCGAACTATGGTGAGGTCAATACAACAAAGGTCCGTTGGGTCTCCAAAGGTTCTACCTTCACCCAAAGAAATATCTTCACTTCTCAGGAACGTCATGAACAAAAAAAGCCACTGAACTTCTCAAGCCAGACTCTTGTAGGGTCCTCTGATCCCCCAGCTGCTATGGACGAATAGCTCGACAGAGTTCATACTGGAATTGCCGTCAATCTGAGGGTGCTAAAGCTTTTTTGTCGTAGCGGATAGAGTCTAGAACTGTTTATTGGCAGCTAGCCCCGTACGCCTGTAGCTGCAGGCTTCCACTCACAGCTTACAGTAACTCGGGAATGTACAAACGAAGTACAGGGATTCCCGACGAAAAATTCCGGAAGAGAACCCTTGGAAACTTTTCTTAGCAGTTGACTACATTGAGTTTGTGGGTTCGCGAGGTCGGTGCGAAGTGATAAGCAGCACAAGAATTTTACTAGGAGTTAGGTGGGGCTCTTTGCTCTTCGTTGTCGGATCAATGACTTGGCCTGCATCGTCGACTAACCCCCAACGTGGAAATGCCACCACGCGACTAACACCTTCAACATAGTGCTGACAACATCGCGTTAATGCCGCTTTGCTAGACCTCAGATGGAATCACCACAGTTCCTCCGAACTCTTCACACACAACGACAGCCACGCCATTGTGGGCGGGAACACAGGAGGCAACAGGCGACCTGCACAAACATGTAACGGTGCGTACGGGTCACGGAGAACGACGGTATTACTTTAAGTGGCAGGGGGTGACACACTGAGTGGCGTTTCCAGGTTCGTTTGTGCGGAGCAACTCGTGAAGAACACTATGCACCCTCATAAAAACGGCGGGGTTGCCTGGAGGGTAGACGTGCACAGGGCAGCTTTAAAGCTGGGCGGCCTACATTCTTTTTGCAGATAAGTGCATTGCTACATGCATAAGATTCCCAAGTCTTTTTATTTCTCCGGCTACTAGTATATTCCTCTAGTGAAAAACGCCCCTCCGCCCTCATAGGTATAGCTCCGCGCTGCCCCGGACAACAGTTCCATTTTTGTCATACTTTGTTTCTCGGATCATTTTTTTGAGAGATGCTGGCAACTACGCCTCGCGTATGGTTTGATTTTGCGTGTCGGAGGCCCTTCCCGCATTAGAACCGGGCTTCCAAAGAATACACAAAACGCAGAGCTCCCTAAATGGCCACTGTCTAAGGTAATGGGCAGCTGCGCTGAAGTGGCATGCAGGCGTGCCGCAGCAGCAGCAAAATTAGGCAGCACCGTCAGAGGCCTCTACTCTTTTCCACCTAGTTTCTCCTGGCCCGTGTTCGGTGCTCTGCCACCTCCCGAGACCTTCTTCCCCCGACTGATTCCACTCATCCAGGGCTGGACATCCGGGACGACAAAGGTTGCTGTTTGGGGAGAGAAGGGGGGCAAATGCAGGAATGCCTGCCAGGAGTTAGTACGTGTATTTCCACTTGAGCGAAGCGCTGCTACTGAGGAATAAGGCAGTGCTTGACGATCGTCTACAGTCTTAGTGCACTCACGAAAGTTGGGCTTAGGAACCCTGCATTTGGAGTTGTCTTGCAGCAAGAGTTCAAACAGGCCGCCTCCCCCGGCATTAACCCCTGTGCCACAGTGCCCAGGGCACTTGCAGACTGGAGAGGAAGCCATCTGCTTTTGGCGAACTGTATTTACATACAGTATTTTGATTTTGTTACGACTCACGACTGTCCTCGGCTAAGGTCAAGGAGTCTCGCCACGACCACGCGTTGTAAGGCAGCGTAGTGCAACTCCCGCTGCAAGACAACCCTACATGCAATCATCCAGTCCCCTTTTTGCTGCATGAACCATCACCATAGACAATTTCCAAGGATTTCATCCTCCCTCATTAACCAACCTGCACGCAGGTCACAACTCTGGTGCGAAGCTGCCACGTAGCCCATCGCAGAGAATTTCGCTTGATCGCGAAACACGATCGTCTGGATACCCCGCTTCACTCATCACTTTTATTCATATCTATTAGAAGAGAACTGTGAAATCCGATTGCTGTTTAAATAAATGCTCCAGATTGCCAACTCGCATGCCACCACTGTACACTACACCGCAGCAGCCTGCGGGGCTGTTGGCTGAGGCACACGCACCGGCCTGCAGGCGGAAGGGCAATGGGGCAGCTTTCGTCCCGTTTACACTCAGATGAAGGCAATCTTTGAAATTATGAAATAATTAGGAAGTTGTTATGCAGCAGAGACGAACGGGTTTGTGTGAAAGCAGCCCGCCGGGCGCTTCCTGCACTGTAGCGGGCTCCTGCGCTTGCGCGCGGCCTGGCAGCACTTAGTGTGCAGGGATTGGAGGGCAATCTTTATTAGCTGTTGCATAGATTTCGGGTTGCTTACACGCTTTCTAGGTCGAACGTAAAGATAGCTGCACGTAATACCTGTTGAACTGATGAGGGATGCTTTCAGGGGCCGGGGCAGGGGCCGCGGTGGCGGAGGGTGGCGGGGGGCCCAGCGGGCTGCCGTTGCTGAGTCGCATCATCAGCAGCAGTGGAAGAGTGGCCCTGGGTTAGTCTCTGGGCTGGACACGCGCCACTATAACCCCCGAGAGCCCCGCGCTCGCCCAGAAAGGGAGGCAGAACCACCACATGGGTCTGTGCTGCCTACGCACCCTCCTCCGCCGCACAGGCGCCGCCAGCAAGGTCAGGGCTTCCGTAAGGAGAGAACTGCTCCGTACGAGCCACGAGCTGTGCTTGGCCCCCACGGGGCGGCGGCGCCAGTGCCTGTGGTTGGGGGCGGGCAGCAAGTTGTTATGGGAGGGAGGGGTGTTGAGGGTGCTGTTGTCGGTGGTGGTGGGGGGCCGATCCCCCATTGCTCGGCCCCCCTGGGCGCCTGCATGCCTCCTCCTACGGTGTGCTGCAGCATCTATGCAGATCAGCTCATTGATTACTATACGGGCAAAATATGCCCTAGGCGTTTCTGCGTAGCTTACAATGAAGTATGTAAGCTTGTGCGGCTGCCTGAGGCGCCACCAGCTCCTGCAGGCGCAGTCTTACAGCCTCTTTCCCCAGGAGGAGGAGCTAGAGGCGTCAGGGGTGACGATGGCGTTCAAGAGATGCAGGTGCCCAACGGGCCGCAGCGATCTCAGGCAGTGGCCCTTGAGGCTGATGAAATGAGTGAAGTGTCTCAAGTTGAAGAGGGAGAGGTGGACGAGGAAGCACCAGCGGTTCAGTTGACGCAGCATACCTCGCAAGGGGGGCAGCAGCAGCAGCAACGCAGTGCAAGTGCTGTTCCCGGGCTGCAGGGGAGTGCCGCCGTTAGCGGCAGCAGCGCCTGCCCTGCTGCTGCTCCGCAGCCCCCTGCTGGTATAGACGCATCGCAGCTGCAAAAGCAAGGCGTGGTGGCGCCTACGCCTGCAATGCAGCAGCAGCAACCAATGGCAGCACCGAATACAGCGAGAAGGGATCCCAGGTTAGCAGCGAGGGCACGTGCTGAGACGGGCGTGCAGCAGCAGCACCAAGAAGTAGTACAGAACGTGCAGCAACCTGAAAATTCAGAGCCGCCACAGCAGTCGCAGCAAGAAATGCAGGAGCCACAGGAAACGCGACAGCAGCAGTACCAGCAGAAGCAGGCCAAGCAGTGGGACCCGAGCGCATTGCCTGCTGAGCTGCGTCGACAGCCGTTGCTCTCAGGGAAGCTGCCGTTGCTCTTAGATTTAGACAACACGTTGCTGCATGCACAGGCCGTTGGCGTGGCAGGGTACACAATAGCTTTGGAAGATTGGCTCGATGAGGATGGTTTGCCGGAGGTGTATAAGTTTGAATTGCCCTGCAACCGCAAGGTCTATTACCTGAAGTTGCGCCCGGGGCTGCGCCGCTTTCTTAAAGCACTTGCTCCGGTTTTCGAGTTAAGCATTTACACAAATGCGACGCAGGAGTATGCCGACCTGGTGGTGGCCATATTGGACCCCGACAGATCTCTCTTTGGAGACCGGTAGGCTGTGGTGTACTAGTGGTGGCTGCTGTTGCTGTTGCTGCTCTTCTTTCTTTGCGGCTAGGGATGCATTTGAAACTAACAGAACAGCCGAAAACTTCTTCGTAGTGTTCAACGCACAAAAACTACGTCTGCGACTCTCTGCGTTACACAACTTCCAACGCGCGGCCCCCCTATCCTGTTGAATTGTAGTGGCTTGTGCGTTGAATGAAGGTGAATATGCACGTCAGTAAACTCGTGGTTTTCATGGTGTAGTAGCTGCTGCTTTGGCTGTTTCTTGGGGAGATGCTGCTGCTCGCCTGCGAGTTGAACGGCGGGGGGACGGTCGCTGTTCATCTCCCGGAAATAAGCGCATGCATTATCCTTGCATGCATGCGGGAAAGGGGAAATATACTTGCGTTGGGCAACCAAAAGTGTAGTGCTGCATATGCTTTCGCGGGTAGCAGCCGTCGCAACGGGGCGGTTGAGTAGAGTGGAGCGATGTGCTGCTTGTATGCTTGTGGTTATTATTATTTGTTTCGTCGGTCGGAAGACAGTGGCCAGGGGTAGGGATTGTTAAACGCCTCAGGTTGTTGGCGTCCGGCAGCTGCTGCTGTTCTGTTTCGCGTGCGAAGATGCTTGTAGAAAGGGAAGGGGGAAGTGAAGTGCGCGGGGCAGGCAAACTGCAGGCGCGACTCCGCGTATAACACCGACTAATATGGATGCGCCTCATCTAATGGAGGGGTGGCTCGTTGCATTGCGCGAGTGTAGCAGAACCCTGGCTGTTGCCGTTGGTTGCAGCAACACTAGTTGTGCATCGGGTACCGACGAGCCCTGTCTAAACCAGCTTGGTGAAGCAGCGTTCGCTGTTCCGCTCACGCAAGGCAGCAGGACACTCGTGTGACTCAGCACGCAGATGATCAGCAAACAAAACAGCCAACAGTTCGTGATGCTGCAGGACAGTCTTGCCACAGATGTTGCTTTTCGGCTGTCTGTGTCGGCCTTATTAAGTTCATCAAGGGGTGATAATAGCATCAAACAGCACACCATGATTCGCTTGATTGTTCCGGCCCTTCCCCTTCAACCTCAGCCCGTACACTGGAGCAGGACATCTCGTCGTGTTTAAGGCAATGCGGCTTAAAGAAGTCCCGGCCTGTGCTGTCTTTACACCTACGTTCTCGCCACGGTTTTGCTGCCCTTAACATTCGCTACTTGGACATTCGCCTAAAATAATGACGCGCTGAGCACAAAATTGCTGCAACATGCTGCAGCTTGTGCGCAGCTGGCAGACGGCGCGGCCAGGTGCCGACGCCTACAACGAACCGGCTGGTGCACGCTAAGGCGGAAGCAAAGCGTGCCGTCGCTGCCAGTGTTGAGCTGGCGACGCGCAGCGATTCTCGTGTCCGTACGGCGGGGGTATCAGCGGCGTTTGCGGGGGGATTCATATGCTTCCTTTACAGCATCTGCACAACTGCGGGCTCTGTGAAAACAACAGCAGATGGGCAAGGTTGCTCGTGCAGGAAGTTCAGACGATACGAAGGCAGCAGCATATTGATGCAGCGGCTCTTTTCGTTCTTTTCGCCGATGGCTTATATGGGGGCGCATTACTGTGGCGCTCGCCACTGCTGGTGCATTTAGATAATGGTTGCGTGGCACCGAGAGGCACTGCATGCATGTGGGGATTTTTTGATTTGCTGATTACGTTCTTAAGCGGCTTAATCTTGTGGCCACCAGCAACGGAGAAGCGGTGTTTTTGCTGCTTGGGACGAGGCGCTTTACTCTTAACCTGAATCGCTGTGGTGGTGTGCAGTGGAGAGCAATTTCCCGCGCGTACTTCTGTATCTGCCTATCGTCATTTGGCCGAGTGTTGCTCTAAGGGGTGCACGCTTGCTGCTGGTTCCGGCTTCCTTTTGGGGCCGCTGTGCTTGCTGCTGTTTGTAAAGCATGGCAAGCAGCACCTGGTGTCTGTGATGTTCTCCGTCGGCTCATGCATCAGGTGCTCAGCGGTAGAAGGATGCTCGTGCGAGCGTTGCTGACATTCCAATTGCCTGTTTGTGGGTGCGTTTGTTGCAGCATTGTAGCGCGCGAGTCGTCGGGCCGAGGCGAGCAGACAGAAAACAAAACCGTGAGGTGTTTGTATGGGGACCTGGACCGTCGTTGCGTGGTGGCGTTTGATGATCGTCAGAACATCTGGACTGATTTGCCGGTGTCGCACGTGGTCAAGGCGCAGCACTACGATTTCTTTGATTCATCGCGGCCTGAGTTATTAGCCCACTACCCCCATTTGCCGTTAGAGGAGACGTTAGCTGCAATAGCAGAAAACCCGAGACAACGGGCCGCAGCCTTAGAACGCCCTTCACCGGTGCCTGCCGCTATGAAACACTTGTCTAGACCTTATGACTGGGATAGGCACATGCAGCATATGATTAATATCTTTTTAAAGGTTCACCAGGAGTTCTTCAAAGATCCTTGGAATGCAAAGTGAGGAGAGAGAGCACAGCTGACTGCAACTGAACTGCTCGCTGCTGTCTGCGGTTGAACAACAACTCTTATCTACCGTGCACTGTTACCTGATGCGCTTGCTGTACGTGTACGGGTAGAGTTGCTCATTGGGGTGCCGTTATTTATGGCAGCACAGAGCGACTGCATGCGGAGTGTAGTAGTACACCGCGTCTGCTTAGCATTTGGGTCTCCTTCATTTCATTCTGTGATAGCGACGCTGAGTTGTGTTTCTGTTCGGGTGGTCTGTGGCTCTCAGCGTGGGAACAATCATAAGCGGGTTTCAGTCGCAAGCGCTGGCCGGTGTAGGCCTGTTCCTTACTGGGTACAGGAAGTCTTTTGCACCGGGCAGTCCTGTAGCTGACTGTGAAGAAAGGCAAGCAGAACTCGCTCAACGTCTCGGCGCTACAGTGTATAGACGTTTCGACGAGCCTGGCGTGACCCACGTCATGGCAGGGAAAAGCAACACAAATAACATGCTTGCACTCAAGTGGGTCCTGTGGCATTTCATGCTGCATACGCTGTATATAGAAGCATTCTTTTCGTTGTCCTGCCGCGATGCATCTCTGTTAGTCGTGCGTGCAGCATTGACAGGTATGCTGGAACTGTGCATAGTGATGCATTCATTTCTGTGCATCTTGCGCTGGTAGGGAACGGTCTTTTCAGCATTTGAAGAAGGTGCACACACTCTGGTTGTTCGCCTGCGAGTCGATATGGGCCAAGGCCCCCGAATCCTGCTTTGATGCTGATGCACTCTGCGCTTTATACGACAACCAGCCACCATGTGCACCCTTCAAGGACCACTGGATGCATTTGGCAGAGTTCACCCCGCCGGCCGCAGTAACCCCTGCGCAGCCTTTGCCTCAACAAGATAGGCTGCCAGTGAGGGAGTTTCTAGGCACTGGCCCGTACAGTGATGGGGCTAGTCTGATCTCGCCATTCGAAGAAACCATATTTCTCTGGAGGCCAGAGAAACAGCCCATTCGGCAACTCTACTCAAAGGCCACCACCACCACCGGCACGCAGCACATGCCTTCCACACTTTCAGCAGGCACATCATCGCATCAGCAGCAGTTACTGCCCGCGCGGCCAGAGAGCCAAAAAAGTGGTCAGGGACGTGAGGATATGGTGGCGTCGCGGAGCGACAGGCAGGAGGCAGAAGTAGTGCCCTTCTGCAACTTCCAGGTCTATGCCGTGTAAAAAAGCCTCATCGTCGAACCCCGTTGCATGTCACTGGGGAAGAGTGAGGTGCTCAATAAATGTGTCACGATGTGCGCCCTTGGCAACACGTAGGGCTGAGTTGCGGCCTTATAGATGTTTGCTACCACCGTGTAGCCAACTTTATGCCTGGTGGGGGAATGCGAGGATGCGAGTGTTGATGTGAGTACGGCTGGACCGCAAGCGTTACTGGCGGTGGTTCACGAGCGGCGTCGCCTGTCGTGATGAGCTTGCATGCAGCAGGAGGAGAAAGGAAGGTGATGTTAATTACATGTGTAATTTATCCTCAGTCTGCGAAACCAATTATTCTCACAGCGACTCGGAAAGCATCGGCGTATGAGTGGTCGTGCGCTGGGAGTATGTGTGTACATGTATAAATATGTGTACATGTTAATTCTTTCTGGGTGAAGATATTTCTGTATCCGGATCTGCACTTCCGGAGGCTTAATGTGCTAGAAGGTACATGAGGACCAGGGAGATGTTGCTGGTGCAGTGCAGTAGCACCGCATACCATCGTCCGATGGGCCGTGGAGGCTCTGAGGTTGAAGATTAAAGGGTGGCGGCGACGATAGTGTTCCTATATTTTGGTTTTTTTACATATTATGGATATTTATATATAGTATGTAATCAAGAGCCATTCAGGAAATGCCTGGGATTCGCGAGCTTCGCTTTCAGTGCAAGATGGTCCTCCTTCGGTCCCCCTCCAGTTGGAGGCAAGGGTGCCTGACACAGTACTAGCGTGCAGCTTTCGCCTCAGAAGACGATACCCCAGTCGAGAAATAAAAATTGCACAGTAAATCATCGCCCAAAAAGCATGAATGAAGTTCCCACTTGTGCCTTAACTGACTCGTTACCTCACATCGTTGTTGGCCGGCGCGCGCGGCAGAGGGGAAACGCCCTCAGCATGGGTTGTTGCAAACTTTGCGAACATCACCATCTAGTGGTTTTTTTAAGCAATAGCTATTCGACAGTTCAACAAGGACGGCTAATTTAATCGGCGAATGTGAAGAAGAACTACAGGAGACATTCTTTCACGCTTCAATCCTGTTGAAACAAGTAGCAGATTGTCGTGCTCGCTACTCGTGAGCCTGGTGCCCTCTCTCCACCTGCTCTGCGTTGCACTAATCGGTACAAACCGCCTTTCGAAACAGCTTCAATCATCCTTCAGGTTGGACTCAGTAACCATGAATGACCCCAATACTGAGCTGCTTACACCAGGTGCCGGCGGTGGCGGCGCAGTAGCAGAACTCTTCGTTCGCCCCGCAGGCAGCTGAATTCGACTGAACTACCATTGAACGAAAACAATACTTTACAGTATATAGGGAATAACTGCTCGACGGTTTTCTGGATAGTTTCCACCAAAACGTCCCTTGTACCACTTGTGAGTCTGCACTCCCCTGCGGCCAAGGAAGAGGAGTGTGAAGATTGCGAAGGAAAATGCAACAACTGAGTTGCACATTATGGAGTAGCCGAACCATTCGCATATTTCACCCCAGTAGTTGGCGCAGGAAACTTGCTGAAACCAACCCGAACGGGGAATCTTATACGCAGCTAGGCCTGCCCCATGCGGATGTGCGCTGTATTTGAACGTGACAAAATTATCACCGTCTTTCTTTGCTGCGATACGCGATGACCTCCTGAGGGTTACAACGCCTTCATGATTTTGGGGAGGGGCGGAGGATGATGCTTGAGGCACAGCGCCGTCTTGCGCCCGTATTGTCTTCAGTTGTAGCAAATGTTCATCAGCGGAGATGTTCACAGCCATACCGTATACAAAGATAACTAGCCCGACGGTGAAACGCAATAGGGCCAGGGTATCCCATATACTTGTTTTGTGCAGCGCTTCAAGCTCGCCATCGTATAAGGGGGCCCAATCTGGGAACAGGTACCTCAAACCTCTCATTTCCCTTGAGTAGTTGAAATAACAGCCAGTCAGACTCTGGGCCAGCCCATTAGCAAAGCAGAACATAAACGCAGACAGGGGAACCAACAGAGGCACTGTATCGCGCCGCCTGGACTCGGGTAAACGGTAATGCCGCAGGGAGTAGATGAAAACCCTGTACACGTAATGCAGGGTGAAGGCCATGACCACGATCAGGTTAAATGGTTTCCCTGCAAGAAGAACATACCGCAAACTTCACGCGAAATTTTGCAACGAATTCAAGAGATTAGGGTTGCACTTCCTTGCACTCGGTAAATCTGCATTGCCCTTCCGCTGCTCGGTGTCTACTCTGAAATGTGCTGCCACAACTTCGCGGCGCTTCTTTATGTTCTGAGACCTAGCTGTTGTTACTGATAATTAGCTTCAAAGTGCTCCCATTCGTTCTCCTTTTACTACTTTAACGCACCATGACAAAGCTGCGACCACAGCAGCATAGCAGCGGGGAGGAGTGCAGATGGCAACTCTTGAAACATCCACGCAGCCCAACTCGGCACCGGAGGACCCCAGTAGGATTTGGCGCGACTTCTGAATTTCCCCCATGGGAGTCTGAGATGTTGCACAGAGGGCGGCAAAGACAGAAACTTTCTAGCAAGATGAATGAGCCTGTGCGCCCCTTTTGCTCCTAGCTGCCAAAAGCTGCATGGATACCCATTGCTTTCTTTGAACTTGTATTGCGCATCTCACGGGTTTTCTGCAGAAAACACGTTGAATAGAACCCCCAAAGCAATCTGACAGAGTGCTACCCCGAGAACCAGCGAACTCCACACGCTCGCTCCCTCCCCTTGAATGCCAAGCGGGAGTGCCGAGGGCGCCCAGGACGGCAGTCCCCCCATAATAGACTCTCCTCCAGCCGAAGAGACAACAGAATATGTGAAGTGGAGACGTGAGAATATTTATTGAGGAGAACAAGGCTGACTTGCAGTCAAAGGATGGCGTAGTTAGTTGTGGAGGGGCTGCAGGTGGGATCCGTAACCACCTCCTTCGGTGACGTTTAGTGGTCTTGGATGAAGAAAACATGAATATCATTAAACAGCGCAGCCCTAAAATTCATGAAGGGTGTGGTATCTTTTGCAGATAAACTCGAGCTTTGCAAAGTGACCACCTTAGTTAAAGTCCCCGCCTGCACACTAACGGGGTCCGATCTGGTAACCACTGGTTGTTATCCGTTGAAAACCGAAAATTTTAAAATCTGTATTGGATTTTAATTAATGTACTGGACTGAAACTGCGATGTTGGTAGCTAAAAGCTCCACAGCTTCGGGCGCGTATGTCTTTCGGTCCCTACTTAGCCTAGCGACCGCTGGCCCCGTTCCAGAACGAGGTCAGAACACGATACGAAGCAGCACTAAAACCGCTTAAAGTCCAATGTTTCTGTTTTTAACAAATTGAAATTTGACATTAAAAATCAGATTACTCGAAGGCCCCTGAATTTATGCAGCCGTTTCCCTCAATTTCACAGTTCAGTGACCCTGTTGCGCACAACCTGCGCTCCAACGTCGCCATTTCATGCAATATATACCTCCTCACTTTAGTAATTATGAGCTCTTCCTAGGTAATAGCTTCAGTGTGGCGCTGCTAGTCCTTTCTCTTTGAACAACCAGGCTGCAACAGCGACCCCGGCGGCCGCTCGGTGTTTCCAGCAAATGCATCAAATGCACGCTTAAGGAATGCAGAACGCATACTCCAGATTATTATATCCCTACGAGTGAAAATATTTTCTCTGCTAGGTTGACAATTCCGAGGCAGCATTTAGTGCAATTACCTCCTCCTAGCTATGCACGCGATATACATATATATATATATA
>NW_013547063.1:0-13293 GCF_000499425.1 Eimeria acervulina
ATATATTTATATTTAAATATAAATATATATATATATATTTAAATATAAATATATATATATATATATATTTATATTTATATTTATATTTAAACAAACATCAAAATAATCAAAGAAAAAAGAAAAAGATATTCATAAACAAAACAAATGAAAAAGGAGACAGCAAAATATTAAAAAGGAGACAGCAAAATATTAAAAAGGAGACAGCAAAATATTAAAAAGGAGACAGAAGAGACTGAAAGGAGACAGTTGCAAACTAAAGAGGAGACAGCAGAAGCACTTAAAGGAGACAGTAGAGTAAAAGGAGACAGCAGAAGCGCTTAAAAGGAGACAGCAAAGAGTAAAAGGAGACAGCAGAAGCACTCAAAGGAGACAGTAGAAGAAAAGGAGTCAGTAAAGAGTAAAAGGAGACAGCAGAAGCACTTAAAGGAGACAGTAAAGAGTAAAAGGAGACAGCAACTTACTAAGAAAGCTATGAATATTATCTGAACAGAACTTTGAAGTAAAGAGACCCCCATGCCCATCGAAGAGAGCCTTCAAATGATAAGGAGACTCCGGCACCGCTGCATCTACGACTAAAGTCTATAAACAAAAAAAAAATAAACAAATAAATATATAAATATATATATATATATATTTATATTATATACGACAAAGACAGCATGCAATGATAAAGATAATAATATTAAAACGTATTTTATCAACGAGAGAACGAACAAAAACAAGAAAAGATAAGAAAAGAGACTTCTCTGTATATACCACTAAAGGAGACAAATAGAGGAGACAGGCAAAGGAGACAGCAATTATATTTATTAAAAGCAAATTAACAAAGGAGACAGTAGATATACTTATTAAAAGGAGACAGCAGAAAAACAAAAACGTGAAAGAACTGCAGCAGAAGAAATTAAAAGAGAAAAAGGAGACAGAAGAAATTAAAAAAAAAGACAAAAGGAGACAGCAAAAATAAAAATGAAGACAAAAGGAGACAGCAGAAACAAAAATGAAGACAAAAGGAGACAGAAGAAAACAAAAAGACAAAGGGAGACAGAAGAAAACAAACAAAGAAGACAAAAGGAGACAGAAGAAAATAAAAGATTGTCTCCTTTTGGAGAAGACAAATAGAGACAGAAGAAAATAAAAAGAAGACAAAGGGAGACAGGATGAAATAAACGAAGCAGACAAAAGGAGACAGTTAAATGAAGAAGACAAAAGGAGACAGACAAAAGAAAACAAAGAAAGACAAAAGGAGACAGACTAAACAGACAAAGAAAACAGGAGGAGACAAAAGAAAATTAAAAAAGAAGACAAAAGGAGACACGTTAAAATAAAAAGGAAGAAAAAAGGAGACAGTTTAAAATAATAAAGAAGACAAAAGGAGACAGGCTAGGATAAGGAAGAAGACAAAAGGAGACACGTTAAAATAAAGAAGAAGACAAAAGGAGACACGTTAAAATAAAGAAGACAAAAGGAGACACGTTAAAATAAAACGGAAGACAAAAGGAGACGCAATAAACAAAGAAGACAAAAGGAGACAGTTAAATAAAGAAGACAAAAGGAGACAGTTTAATAAAGAAGACAAAAGGAGACAGAAATGAGCAGCGAGCGTCTTACATCTTCATCCTGATCTCTTCTACCGCACATCGTAATACCTGAAGAAGACAGATGCCCTGAGAATGTCTCCACCGCCTTCTTAATTCTAGGGTTTTGAACAGTAAAGAAGGGTCTCTTAAGAAACAGTTCCGCAAGAAGAGGGTGATGAGGAAGAGATGCATGCAGCGGATCCTCTGCTGCTGCTGCTGCTGCTGATGATGATGCTGCTGCTGATGATGATGATGATGATGCTCCTGTAGGTGATGATGGTGCTGCTGCTGTTGCTGCTGCTGCTGCTGCTGCTGGTTCTAATGCCTCTAGCAGAGATATATCGATCGGAGAAGAAGGCATAGGCGGAGACAAGGAGACAGGAGAAGAAGGAGACACCCCGCCGTCAACAGAAAACGCTCGCGCTAAAGCTCTCCTCCTGCTGCTGCTGCTGCTGCTGCCGCTGCTGCTGCTGCTGCTGCTGCTGCTCTCTCCTTCCCTTGTGCTTGCTGCCAGCAGCAACGAAGCCTGCTGCTGTAAAGGAGATCTAGGTGTGTCGGGTCCTTCGTGTTCATCTGCTGCTGCTGCTGCTGCTGCTGCTGCTGCTGATAAACGATCTTCTTCTGTTGTAGGTTCCTGCTGCAACCGAGATGCAGCAGCACCCCAATGAGGCGCTGCAGCTGCTGCTGCTGCTCTTCCTTCTACACGCCGGTGCGCAGCATAAGAAGAAGAAACAAAACCTATAATACCGAAGCAAAGCTGCAGCAGCAAACGATGCAGCAACATAGTCGCAGTGTACAGAGACCTTTAGCCGCAGCAGGAGAGAGGAAAGAGTAAGTGGGTAGGGGGCGCCTGCAGCAGCGCAGCAACCCTAAACCCTAAACCCTAAACCCTAAACCCTGCAGCAGGTCCTCCCCCTATCTTGCTCTGTTTCTGAAGCAAGAAGAATAACTTCTACGCGAAAAAGAGAAAACCCTAAAAATAGGGTTTAGGGTTTGGGGTTTAGGGTTTAGGGTTTAGGGTTTAGGGTTTAGACGGAGGTAGCACCGGCCCTTCCTGGTGAAAATCAACAAATTGAAGGTTTTGAGATTGCTGCATGCAAAGGCAGCCTTAAAAAGAAAAAATAAAAAGAAGAAGAAGAAAAAAGAAGAGCAAGGGTTTAGAAGAGAACAGAGTAAAGAAGTAGAGGGTTTATGTCGAAGAGTGAGCGTGCGAGCCGCCTCGTGGAGGGTTTAGAGCGGTAAACCCTAAATTAGGGTTTAGGGTTTAGGGTTTAGGGTTTATAAGAAGGCAAGATAAAGCTATAGAAGTTTGCTCCCCTGTCGCTCAGTGCGAGCGATGCGTCTTCATAACATGCTGCAGCTGTATATACAGCTCAGAGCCGTTCATTCTGATGAATAGGATTAAAATAGGTTTATTTTAATAAATTTAAATAAACAAATACAAACAAATACAAACAAAACCCTCGCATAAACTTCAATATGATCCCCCTACGGTGCGCGGTAGCCCTGAAGCAGGCTGCTTAGCAGCAGCAAGAGAAGCAGCATTTCTTTACATTTGTTTGTCTTCTTTATTGTTTAATTCTTAATTTTTAATCTATTTTAAGCTATTAAAACAAACAAATACAGTTTAATCACTGCCGAACATCCTCTCTTACCTCTATCATACACTGCCTATACACTTCATTCTACTTTCTCTTATCTCTCCTACTAATAAAACTCTTTATATATTTTTTATTTATTTATTTATGCTTGTAGATCTATCTTTTATTCTTTTACTTCCTTCTTCTTGCATGCAGACCTGCTAACGAGCAACAAAGGGGTGTCTTATGAAAACAAACAAATATAAATATAATAAAATTAACATTATTATACTTATATAAGCAGATCTAAAAGCAATTAAAATATAATTTAAGTTTTGTCGAACTAATACACTCAAAAAAAACAGCAAAATATATAAATATATTTTTTATATATTCATTACACCTCGCTAGACTCTATTTACTATGTACATGTTATATTACTTATTATAGATATGATTAGACACAGAGAATAATATATATATGTAAATATATATTTGTATATATATATTACGGTGTATGCACACTTCATATATAACAAGACACAGAGCAGCATATATTTATCTATCTGTCTATCTTTCTGTATATATATATAATATATAATATATATATACATATACAGATATATATATATATATAGGTATATATAGATCTACATATATATTATATATATATATATTAAATGATAGAATATCTCTCTTCTTCACATAATCAACCCTAGTACATACGCCTTTGCGGTGTCTCCTGTCTGCTTAAACTGTTTAGAGACAGTAGGATGTTTGCAGGTTTATTTTAAAACAAAGAATATATCTACATATATAAATATAAAATATAATATAATTATATAAATATAAAATATATATTTGTTAGCTTCTCTTATGATAAAGGCAAGGGGTGTCTCTACAACATAATGCAAGGAGACAAACCAGTTAAGAAAAGCTCTCTAGAGACAGATCTATACTCATCTCCAACCCTAAACCCTAAACCCTAAACCCTAAACCCTAAACCCTAACTATTGTGGGGATTTGTTGGGGTCGGGAGGTGTGTAAGACAGCTGCATTATTAGAGGGTTTAATTATTTTAGGGTTTAGGGTTTAGGGTTTAGCTTTCTTCATTTATTTACAACAAAGACAGCCCTTAGCTTCGTAAAGAGATATGCATTTACTACTTTCTTCTAGCGTAACACCCTAAAACAACTGTAAACAAAGACAGCAGACACCCTTCAATTAAGCTGTGCTGTTCATACTCACAAGCATTCATTCTCTCTGTCTCTGTCTCTCTGTCTCTCTGTCTCTCTGTCTCTCTGTCTCTCTGTCTCTGTCTCTCTGTCTCTCTCTCTCTCTCTCTCTCTCTCTCTCTCTCTCTGTCTCACTCATATATACATATATATCTACATACAAATATAAACATATATATGTATATATTTATATACATATATCTATAATATATATATATATATATATATGTATATATGTATACTTGTTGTGAACGCCTACTGCAAGAGTTTCTAAAGCAATTAAATTAGTGCCTCTACACTAACATAATCCTTAGAAGGCCTCCATCACGTATATCAAAGATATATCAAAGATATATTTGTTGTTTAAAAATGAAGCTGTCTCTCTATAAGAAGCTTTAACATTTCTTTAGAGCCTTCATACACCTTATATTATCCCTGATGCATGCATGCTCTTCTTTTACTGTATACTTTTTCTTTCTTTGTACAATGCTAATATATATATATATATATATTATATATATTATATATTATATATGATATATATATATAGTTATGCAAGTATAAGAATATTAATTGGTGCTCTATAGAAGACTTGAAGTATTTAAAGACATCAGCTAATCAGTCTTCTGCTAGCGTTTATAATTAAAAAGAAAAGCATCAGCAATAAACGGGCTGTGCATACAGTGCAGATAAACTCAAGCTGCTGCTGATAAGCGTTAAAAGCTATATATATAAATATAAAAATATAAATATATATATATATTTATATATATATATCTGTGTTGTTTTAGTGATATGCTTGTCTTTCTTTTGTAGCTCCTATAAATTATTTGAGGATATCACTTCTACAATAATAATAATAATAATAATAATAATAATAATAATAAGAAGAAGAAGAAGAAGAAGAATAAGAATAATAATAAGAATAAGAATAATAATAATAATAATAATAATAATAATAATAATAATAATGTAGCAGGAGGCATATGTAGACACTTGATAATAAAAATAATAAATAATATTTTTTGTTTTATTATTTAATCTTAATATAAAAAAAATATGTATAATATATGAAAATCTCCTAGCGCATGCATTTGGTAGCCCCTACGTCTTGATAACATTTACATATTTTCTTTACTTTAATTTATTTTATTCTGCATGCGCTTCTATATTTTTTATTTTTAGTTAATATTCTTTAAAAGACGTCTTCTTGAATTTCTTTGTATATCTTTTTAACTCCAGTCTCTCATATATATATATAATATAAATGCATATATATATATATATATATTATAGATGTATATATTTATATATATATATTATATATATATATATATAACAAATCATTAGGCTCTATGACTTCTTCAAGAATTATATTGAGCTGCGAAAGAGAGAGTTAAAAAATAAAAAAAAAAATAATAAATAAGCGACAGATATATCCTTTCATTCAGTCTTTAGACTGAGCTGCATTTACATAATACTATTAATAATAAAATAAATAATATTTTGATAATAATAAATTATTACTTTCATTGCAGCCCCAGGGCTTGATGCTGTTAAACTGAATAGAGATGCAGGAGTTTAAGCAGCAACTCCTGCTGCTTCAACTCTTGCTGCTTTGCATGCATGCATGCATGCATGCATGCATGCAAAAGCCCCGTGTTGATGATGCGTCTACTATCCCTCTTGACATTTGCTAAATTCGCAGTTTACACGCAGCAATCAACGAGCCCCAAAGAATGAAAACATATGTATAGTTGTTAGATTGAAATAAGTATATATAGATAAACATAAATAAATATATATATATATATATATATATATATATATATATATATATGCTACAGATAGAGGAGCCAGTAAGAGTATAATAACTGTACACACCAGCTACATATTGAAGAGGAAGAAAGAGTAAGATAGTTCTGAAATAGAGTTATAAGGCTTTAGCTTTGCTGTGCATGCATGCAGGCTTGCAGTGCAGCAGTAGCTGCAGCAAATAGACAGAGAGATAAACAGCAGCAGCATTAAACTCAAATGCTTAAATAAAGGCTGCTTACTGTAGGAATAAATAAAGAAATGAAGGTAGAGCAGCATTGCTTTGATGAAGACACAAGAAGGAGACAGTAAGGCTAAGGAGACACAAGAAGGAGACAGTAAGGCTAAGGAGACACAAGAAGGAGACAGTAAAGCTGAGGCGACACTTAAAGATGAAAATACAAAACTTTATAACAAGAGAGAGATGCTGTTACATCAAACAGGCGGAGAATTTAATAATCAAATGAGACAAATGAAGCAACAAACTTAATTAATTAATTAACTAATTAATTTATTTACTTATTTATAAATAAATTTTTGTGTATTTATATAAATATATTGTAGGATGAAGACAGGTTAAATTGCAGCAAATTCTGTAGCAGTATACCCGGCCTTGTATTTATAAAGACTATTATTTGAGGCTTAAATATTTTAAATGCTTTAAAATGCATTTCTTTGTAGCTGGGGATTTCGTTAAAAAGAAAATTTTGTTTGGGGCTGCATGCGTTTTTGCGAGTGCTGATGGTGTGTTGTCTTTGTCTTCTTTTTCGATGAATTCAAGCATAAAATAGGTGTTATTTTTTAGTATTAATATATTTTATTCTTGAGATTAAATATAATTATAAATAATTTACACTCTTGCTGCTTCTTTTATCTCTTTCGCATGCTTCTGCATGCGGCTGCTTCTTCTGTCTTCCTCTCTTGCGGTGTATCTGCAGCTTTTTCTTTTTTTTGTTTATTTTTTTAAAAATATTTGGGATTAAAGCCACCCTTTAAACCGCAAATGTTTCATTAACACTTCTTGAAGGTGCCTATACACCTCAACGCTCAACACAGAATAACGTTGCAGACTTGAAAATAAAGAAATCGATTAACAAATATATACAAAATAAAATAAACTAAAATAAACATTTTTATTTTTATTTTTAAAATTTCCCCTTCTTTTTCTGTTTATATACATATATATACATATATATATATATTTATATATTGCAGCTGCCTGTACACCGCAGTGTTTGTGTCGCCATGCTAGCAGCAAACTCTTCTTCGTCTTCAAAAAAGTCTGGGCAAATTATCTGCAGCATGCGGCCGCTGCTGCAGTGTCTGCAGCAGCACCCTTTGAAGCGCGACTCCCTGAACACAGACGAGCAGCAGCAACAGCAGCAGCAGCAGCAGCAGCAGCAGCAGCAGCAGCAGCAGCAGCAGCAGGAGCGGAAGCTGGTGCCTGATGGAGATATATCTCAGTGCGTTAAAGAAGTATATTTATTCGAGCAAACTTGCAACAAGACAAAGGGATATGTGCACGACAGAGACGGGCTTGAAGACACACGCAGCGGGCTCTTCTCAGGTACAAGGGCTCTCTGATTAAACCCTAAACCCTAATCAAACCCTAAACCCTAATCAAACCCTAAACCCGCGAGAACCCCAATTCGTCGCAAACTATGGTCTTCCTGTAAATTTTCAAACCCTAAACCCTAAACCCTAAACCCTAGGCATCGGGTTAAAAACCCTAATTATTCGCGAAGCCCTCTAAACCCTAATATATCTGTAAACCCTCTAAACCCTTAATTTGTTTGTTGAGGGTTTATGAGCACTACCGAGGGTTTAAGCCCTAAATGCAAACGCAGCTTCTTCTTCTAAAGTTGTTTAGACGGAAACTAAACTCTGCTGTCGCTGGGGTCTGCTGCCCCGCAGATGGAGCAGAAGCAGCAGCACATACACCCCAACTAGCTAGCTAGCTAGCTATCTGCCTAGCTAGCTACCTGCCTAGCTAGCCAACTAGCTAACTAGCTAAACAGCCAGCTAGCTAGCTAGGCAGCCAGCTAGGCAACCGCTTAGCTAGCTAGCTAGCTAGCTAACCTAGCTAACCAGCTCGCTAGCTAGCTAACCAGCTAGCTAACCAGCTAGCTAGTTAGCTAGCTAGGTGGCTAGCTAGCAGTTTTGGGTGTATGCCCTTCATCGACAGTTGAATTGTTTTTGAGTCTGTCTCTGGTCTATGCATTTTTTTGTCTTCTTTTATTTGAAGTGTTTCTCTGTTGAGGTGTATACAGAGTATTTTAATAAAGTTTTTATGTTTATATATATATATATATATACATATACATATATATATTATCTCGCAAGAGTATTAACAGCTTCTAAAGCAGCAGAAGCCGCATTAGCAAAGACAGAGAAGACAGGATGAAGAAAAGAGCCTATCATAGACAGAGCAGCACCACCCCACTGCAGCATATTCGCGTTTCTTGAGGTGTATGTACACACAAACGCATGCAGCACACCCGAGACAGCCTGCGCTGTCTGCCCAGCAAAACATACAAACGCTCTTCTTCTATACTCAGACGACGGGCCCCCAAAGGGGCCCCCAGAGGGGCCCCCAAAGGGCCCCCCCCCTCCACCTAAGGAGGCCCCCCAGGGGGCCCCCCAGGGGCCCCCCCCACGGGGGCCCCCCCCTAAAGGGGCCCCCCATGAAGGCCCCTTTGAGGGGCCCCCCCGGGGCCCCCGTGAAGATACACCCCAAGAAGATAATCCAGCATCTTGAAAACCTAATTTTTCTGTAGGAAGGATGCGGTTGCTTAGGGGAAGGCGGCCTCCTGCTGCTGCTGCTGTTGCTGCAGCAGCAGCAGCTGCTGCTGCTGCTGCTGCTGTTGCTGCTGGGGAAGCAGCAGCAGACACCCCCTGCTGCTGCTGAGGCCAAGAGCAAGTGTACATCAGCAGCAAACTAAAAGCAGTGTTTGCGATATTCCAGTTAAGACATAACAGATCCCATTCGCCTGAGTTGCTGCTCAGCTGCGGAGACACCCCAAAGTCTGCAACTGTCTCCTCCTCATCTATACTCGTCCCCCCGCTGCTGCTCTTGCTGCTGCTGCTATTGCTGCTGCTGCTGTCAGCTGGAGCTGCTGGGGAAGGCTGCTGCTGCTCGACAAGAAACGAAGAAGACCGCGACGTCCCAGCAGCAGCAGCAGCAGCTGCTGCTGCTGCTGCTGCTGCTGCTGCTGCATCAGGGGTGTCTTTGCGGTACCAGTGCGGGTCCCCTCCTTGAGCCCGCAGACGAGAGGCTGTCCCTCCTGTTGCTGCTGCTGTTGCTGCTGCTGCTGTTGTTGTTGCTGCTGCTGCTGCTGCTGCTGCTGCTGCGCAGTTGGTCCCCTTATCTGTGAGGCGGTGGCATGGGGTGTCTCCACTGAACTCCATTATCTCAGCAGCCACACGCTGCTGCTGCTGCTGCTGCTGCTGCTCTGCCTGCTGCCGCTGCTGCTGCTGCTGCTCTGCCTGCTGCTGCTGCTGTTGCTGCTGCTGCTCTGCCTGCTGCTGCTGTTCTTGCTGTTGCGTTTGCAAATCATGCTGCTGCTGCAGCTGCTCTTCTCCCTGCTGCAGTTCCTCCAGTTGCCGCGCCAGCTGCTGCTGCTGTTGCTGCTGCTGCTGCTGCTCTGCCTGCTGCTGCTGCTGCTGCTGTTGCTGCTGCTGCTTCCTGGACTCAATACAGTCGACTTCTTCAGAGGGAGAACCAATAATTGCTTCCGCGCTGTCGCTGCTGCTGCTCTCGCTGCCGCTGTAGCTGCTGCTGTTGCTGTTGTTGTTGTTGCTGCTGCTGCTATTGTCAACATTGTCCTCTGAGTCCTGCAGCTCCTTGAAGACGTTGCTGCTACGCAGTTGCACAGACTCTGCTGCTGTTGCTGCTGCTTCTGGTGCTGCTTCGGGTGCTGCTTCTGTTGCTGCTGCTGGTGCTGGTGCTGCTGGTGTTGCTGGTGCTTCTGCAGCTTTCAGTGCCCCCTCTGCTGCTGCTGCTGCTGATTCTGCTGCTTCAGGCTCTGCAGCAGCAGCAGCAGTAGCATCTCTGTTCAAGGGGATCGTCGGAGGTGCCGCTGCTGCTGCTGCTGTTGCAGCTGCAGCTGCAGCCTTCCCATTTGCCGTCCGCAGCTGAGAAGTTGTCGAGGCGGCCGCAGCGACAATGAGCAGCAGCAACAGCAGCAGCAGCAGCAGCAAGCGTTGCTGCTGCTGGCGAAGCAGCAGCAGCCACCTGCGCCTAAAGCACAACAGCTCCATGAGGGGGTCCAGCAGGGTCTGCTGCTCTCTCCATCACGGTGGTGCCTAGTGCAGCAGCAGCAGCAGCAGCAGCAGCAGCAGCAATGGCTGCAGCAGACGGTGTAGGATGCCTCACAGCAACGCTGGCAGCAATAAACCCTTTACCTGCGTGATAAGCGAAACCACCCTGCTGCTGCTGCTGCTGCTTGTGCTGCTGCTGCTGCGTTCCTGCAGCAAGGGAAGCAGCTGCAACAGCAGCAGCTGCTGCATCTGCTGCTGAGGCTGCTACTGCTGTTGTTGTTGTTGCTGCTGCTGCTGCTGCACGGCTGAGTGCTGCCGATGGTGTAGGGGCCCTAAGCCTCCCTGTGTATTGCGGAGGCAGCAGCAGAAGATATTCTTGATTTATTTTGTTGCAGCTATAATCTCTTTAATATCAATAAACAAACTTTATCTGCGCTTAGGCTTGGCTAGCCAGCCAGAGAGGGCGAGAGCCCCGCCGCCGCCGCCGCTGCTGCTGCTGCTGCTGCTGTTGCTGCTGCTGCTGCTGCTGCTGCAGTTACGTGTTTGAAGGTAAAGAAGAAGATGCGTTGGTAGAGTTTTTAATATATTTTCTTTTAATTGTCTACACAAAACCCTAAAAAGAAACAAGAATTAACAAACCCCTCTAACGCCTGCTGTGCAAGCACAGGCATCTCCGTTTAATTAGGGTTTAGGGTTTAGATTATGCGGTGTCTGTGCAGTTTTCTAAGGGTTTAGCCCTCTATGTTTATTATTATCTAATTGTATTTATTCTCTTTCTATTATTTCTGTCTACAGCTCGGGGCATGACGGCTTCAGCCCACAACACATAAACCCTAAACCCTAATCCCTAAACCCTAATCAATTCAAGTGGCTGCGCTGCAGCAGAAAAAAAGATTATAAGGCAAATATAGGGGTTTGGGGGCGACTGCAGCGGGTCCAGACAGCTGCAGCAGCTGGGCCGCACTCTCTGTTACAAACCCTAAACCCTAAACCCTAAACCCTAAAGAGGCGCTGCTTCTCAACAGCCAGGGTTTAGAGCGAGATCTTCATCACCCCCACAGCAACTCCTTCAACTTGCTGGAGAGGGCCGTAAACCCTAAACCCTCCTTGTTAATGCAAACCCTAAACCCTTCTCATTATCCTAAACCCTAAAACCACATCGTTGTTCTAAACCCCAAACCCTAAACCCTCCTCGGGGGTATAAACCCTAAACCCTAGCCACAGGCCAGCAGAAAGTAGCCTGAACGCCTGCACTTCCTCCCCTCAGGGTTTAGGGTTTAGGGTTAAGGGTTTAGGGTTTATGTTTGTTGTTATATTTTCTGTATGTACACCGCAACTGAAGTAAGAAGATAACAATACAAAGTAATACCCCTCTGTTTGTTTGTTTGTTTCGTCTTCTTCTTTGTTCGTCTTTTCTGTCCTTTACCTCTTCGACAACTCCGCTTCAAAAGGCCGCATAGAACGATAAGGAGCAGCAGCAGAAGCAGCAGCAGCAGCAGCAGCAGGAGGGGGTGCAGCCACACCAGGAGGCAGCTGTACAGCAGGTAGCCCGGGCATAGGCGGTGCAAGATAGCCATCAGGAACAGCAACAGGAGCAGCAGAACTGCTGCTGCTGCTGCTGCTGCTGCTGCTGGTGCTGTTGCTATCAGTTTGTTGCTGCTGTTTTGGTTTAGGCTTTGCCCAAGCAACACGCATGCAAGCCCCGTTAACATAAAGCTGTCCACCGAGCTGTTGTATAGCATTAACAGCAGCCTCTCTATTTGCATAGCAGACGAATGCTACATGCTTCTGAGGGTTTATTCTTAGAGCTAATATCTCTCCATATACATACAACTTCTTCATTAAATCTTCTTCACTTATCCCCGCTGCTAAGTTTCCTATATATAATGTTGTTATACTCGTATCTGCAGGCGCTGATATCTCTTCTTCTGCTCTACTAGCAGCAACGCGAAATATTTTTGCTGCTACCGGGTCATCTTGCCCTATATACCTGAGGTGTATAGACACACACAACATATATATATATATATATTTATCTATTTATTTATTTTATTGTTTGTTATATTCATAAGGCCCATTACTTCTATTATTATTTACAGTGGAAATAAACAAATAGCAAACAACGCACAAACGCTAGAGATAAAGATAAAGATAAAGATAAAGATAAAGAGAGAGATAAAGATAAAGTAAAAGAAAAGAGAGAGAGAGAGAGCTCGCAGGCATATAGAAGCAGCAGCAGCAGCAGATAGCAGCAGCAGATAGCAGCAGCAGATAGCAGCAGCAGCAGATAGCAGCAGGTGGCAGGAGAGGAGAGAGTAGGGATGTGAGAGACAAAGAGAGATCAAAACAATAAAAATAAAGAAAGATATATACAAGAAGGAGACAGACAGACAAACTAATAAAGAGACGAGAAAAGAAACGAACAAGAACATAAATAAATAAATAAATAAACAAACAAACAAACAAACACAAACAAACAAACAAACAAATAAATAAATAAATAAATAAATAAATAAATAAATAAATAAATAAACGATAAAACACGCTATTAACTCATTAATAGAAAGAAAGAATGAGAGGGATAGATACAGCAGAAGAAAGCTAACAAACCTGTCTCTGATATTTTGTGCAGCTAGCGAAGCATCAGTATAAAGCTCTTGATGAAGATAAGGGCATTCATCGCCTCGTGTACACTGTCCTTTTCGCCAGAAGGAGCAAACCCTAGGAAGATTTCTTCTATAATAGGGTGTAGTTCTTGCTAGCCTCTTGAGCTGTACATCCACCGCTTCACTCTTCCCATACGGTAGACTTTCTTCTGTGTTTGACA
>NW_013547062.1:0-2500 GCF_000499425.1 Eimeria acervulina
TGTCTCCTTCTTCTTTTGTTTGTTTTATCTGTCTCCTTCTTCTTTTGTTTGTTTTATCTGTCTCTTCTTTTGTTTATCTGTCTCCTTCGCCTCTTCTTTTTCTTCTTCGTTTGTTTGTTTTATCTGTCTCTTCTTTTTGTTCTTCTTTTGTTTGTTTTATTTATTTTATTTGTCTCTTCTTTGTTTGTTTTATTTATTTTATTTTATGTTTTAGTGTCTAGGGTTTAGGGTTTAGGGTTTAGGGTTTAGGGTTTAGGGTTTAGGGTTTAGGGTTTGCGTTTAGGACGGCTTCGACAGACCCTGACGTGTTGAATAGGAAGTGCGTCTGGGCCTTAGAGAGAAGATCTTACTGCCGCAGCTTAATGCAGCTGCTGCTGCAGCAATCTAATAAAGCTGCTGCTTTTGCTGCTATTGCGAACTGTCTCCCTCAATGCGGTTAGCTGCTGCTGCTGCTGCTGCTGCTGCTGCTGCTGCTGCTGCTCTTGTTGCCATTGTTGTTGTTGTTGCTGCTGCTGCTGCTCTTGTTGCTGTTGTTGTTGTTGCTGCTGTTGCTGCTCTTGTTGCTGTTGTTGTTGCTGCTGCTGCTCATGCTGTTGTTGCTGTTGCTGCTGCTCTTGCTCCAGCTGCGTCTGTCTCTGCTGCTCCCCGTGAGGCTGCTGCTGATATATTCATCTTGCTGTTGTGCTGCAGCTGCTATTGCTGCTGCTGCTGCTATTGCTGCTACTGCTGCTATTTATACTACTGCTGTTGCTGCTCTAATTGCTGTTGCGTCTGCTGCTAATATTGTCATTGCTCTTATCGTACTGATTTCCCTTTGTTGCTGCTGTTGCTGCTGCTGCTGCTGCTGCTGCTGCAGTTCATTTGTTATGTCTACCAGGCCCTTACACCCTCTTCGTTCCTGTGGATGAGGGTTTTGCTGCTACATTTGCTGCCGCAACTCTATCTAAGTTTGCTGCTAGGCTGCAGCTGGTTGCTGCTGCTGATGATGCTGCTGCTACTGCGCTGCACTGCGTCCCCTTCCCGACCTTCCAGCAGCACATGCAGCAAGAAGAGCTGCTGCAGCTGCTGCAGCAGCAGCAGCAGCTACCACCTGCAGCAGCAGCAGCAGCAGCAGAAGCAGCAGCAGAACGTCTAGCCCTCTTCATTAAGGCACATCTTATCGAAGGAGAGTACACCCTAAAGAAACTCCTCACCCATGTAACTTGCTGCTGCTGCTGCTGCTGCTGCTGCTGTTGCTGCTGTTGGTGCTACTGCTGCTACTGCTGCTATTGCTGCTGTTGCTGCTGCTGCTGTTGGTGCTTTTGCCGCTTCTGCTTTTTGTGCTGCTGTTTCTGCTATTGCTGCTGCTGCTGCTGCTGCTGCTGCTGCTGTGAAGAAAGAAGCGTTTGGTGTGGAGAGTTGAGTTGTGTGCTGTTGTATATACAGCAGAGTTGCTGCAAGTTGCTGCTGCTGCTGCTGCTGCTGTTTGTCTCCTTTGTGCTGTTTGTTCAGCGGGGAGAGCCTGGTGCTGCTTCGACAGCAGCAGGTGCAGCAGCTGCAGCAGCAGCAGCAGGTGCAGCAGCAACTCCTGCTGCTGCTGCTGCTGCTGCTGGTTTGCGCGTGCTGCTGCAGGGGGCGGGAGAAGGGGGGTTCTCCTTAGGGGTCTCTTTAGGAGGAGACGAAATTAATATATTTAGACAGCTGTCTCCTGATGCTGCTGCTGCTACGCTGCTCATCGGCAGCAGCAACCTGCCTTCCCTCCCGCAGCAGCAGCAGCAGCAGCAGCACCACCACCACCACCACCAAGAGCAGCAACAGCACCACCAACAGCAGCAACACCAGCACCAGCAGCAACAGCAGCAGCAGCAGCAGCAACAGCAGCAGCAGCAACAGCAGCAGCAGCAGCAGCAGCAGCAGCGGCAGCAAGCGCTAGGACGAGGTTTATTTCGGGTGTACGTTGAGGGGTCTGAGTTGCTGCTGGGCGATTTGAGAGCAGCAAACGGCGTCATTCATCTTATCGACAAACCTTTAATCCCGAGCACCTTAAGAAAAGTTTAATTATAATAATAATAATAATAATAATAATAATAATAATAATAATAATAATAATAATAATAATAATGTGTTTGATGGGGTGTCTCCTTCTGTCTTTTGTTTGTCTCCTTTTGTCTTCTTTTCTTTTTTTTATTTTTCTGCGTTTTTATGTCTCTTTCTTTTTTTTGTTTATTTCTGTCTCTCTTTTTTATTTTTATTTCTTTAGCTGTCTCTCTTTGTCTTCTTCTGTCTCTCTGTCTCTCTCTCTTTATTTTTATTTATGTGTCTCTCTCTTTATTTTATATCTCTGTCTTCGTCTTAATTTATTTTTATTTCATAGTCTCTCTCTGTCTCTGTTTATTAAATGCTCTGCAGCCCTAACTTTTCTCTATCTTATCTCTTGCTGCTGCTGCACCCCACACCCAGGGGCCTCCCCAGTTAGCTAGCTAGCCAGCTAGCTAGCTAGCCAGCTAGCTAGCTAGCTAGC
>NW_013547062.1:7500-13010 GCF_000499425.1 Eimeria acervulina
GCATCTGCTGTCTCTGTATACGTATACAGGCGTCTCCTTCGTTGCTGTTTGCTGCAGCAATCGAAGACTCTCCTTTTGCTGCTGTCTGCAGCACCCATATATTGTCTTTAAAAGAGTCAGAGAAGGACAGAGACAGCCTACATAAGAGGCAGTCTTCATAACAAGCAACAGATGCAGTTTATATACGAAAGTCTCTATAATTAATAAGTCTTTATAAGGTGTGTTTATAAGAAGAGACAGACTTCTCCTCAAGGAGACAATTTATACAAGAGACAGTATCTGATAGAGACAGGGTTTATAAAAGAATATCTCTATACAGTGCCCTACGCTAGCCAGCTAGCTAGCCAGCTAGCTAGCTAGCTAGCTAGCTACATGGTTGTCTAGATAGCTCCCTAGCTGCCTAGCTAGCTCTCCAGCTAGCTAGCTGCGTATCTAGCTAGAGGCGTAGCTAGCTAGCTAGATAGCTAGCTAGGCAGCAGAAGCTACCTAGCTAGCTAACCCGGTGCCTCCTCTTCCTACAAACAGCCAAAACAATATAAAGAGCCCCCAGTCTAGCTAGCTAGCTAACTAACTAGCTAGCTAGAAAGATAGCTATCTAGCTAGCTAGCTAGGTAGCTAGCTAGTCTGCTGCAAGTCTGTGGCTGTGGGGTTCTCCAGCCCCACAGCAGCTGTGCCTCAAACAGCAAACGCAAGAAGCACTCTCCTGCTGTTGCTGCTGCTGCTGCTGTTGCTGCTGCTGCTGCTGTTGCTGCTGCTGCTGCTGCACTTACATATAGCAAGGGTTCTATAGCAGTAGCAGCAGCAGCTACTGCTGAAGTTGCATGCAGCAGCATCAACCCGCTATACCTCCCCACTAATGTACGCAGCAACAGCTGCTGCTGTTGCTGCTGCTATTGCTGCTGCTGCTGCCACCCAGCCTTCAATTTGAAGGACGCCCTAGCAACACAGCAGCGAGAGTGAAGCAGCAGCAGCACTGCTGCTGCTGCTGCAACAGGCCGCGGTCCCCGCGTTGCTGCTGCTGCCGCACTTGCTGATGCTGCTGCAGCAGCAGCAGCAGGGCGGTCCGAATGCATGCGTTTGGTGGTACTAGGTAAGCAGCCGCTGACGGAGACAGCTCTAGCTAGAGCCCGTTGGCTAGCTAGCTAGCTATCTAATCAGCTAGCTAGCTAGCTAGCTGCTCTAGAGGTAGCGCCGCATGTACTGATCGATTGCAGTAAAAGCCACTGCAGCAAAGAAGACGCACAGCACAACCCACAGGGACCCCAATTAGCTAGCTAGCTAGCTAGCTACCCAATCAGCTAGCTAGCTAGCTAGCCTGGCTAGGTATAGCTAGCTAGCTAGGTAGCTAGCTGTGCGTGTGTAGCTCGGTAGCTAGTTGTTCTTGTGCAGCTAGCTAGCTAGCTAGCTACTCAGCCAGCTAGCAAGCTAACTAGCTAGCCAGCTAGCTAAACAGTCAGCTAGCCAATTAGCTAGCTAGCTAGCTAGCTAGCTACAACTTACAAGAAGAGGCGAGGGTATAGGCCCCCATGACTCGGCAGTTCGCAGTGCTTTTGTATAGACAGCCCGCGAGGGCCCCAGCAGCAGACGCATGCAGAGGTGAGTCGCCTCGAAAGAAAATAAAGATATTATTAAAGCAGCAATAAAATAAACCTAATTGCAACAACAAACGCATCCACATAACCCTAAACCCTAAACCCTAAACCCTAATTACGCATTCACACATACTTTCACATACACCCAGATCATACTCTTTAAGCCCGTCATAATGAGGGTCTAGGGTTTAGGGTTTTTACTAGGGTTTAGGGTTTTGCTAGGGTTTAGGGTTTAGGGTTTAGGGTTTGTTTCGGGTGTATATATCGCAGCGTGTTTCGTCATACAGAAGTATGCGTTCTAGGGTTTAGTTAGGGTTGAATTAGGGTTTAGGGTTTGATTAGGGTTGAATTAGGGTTTAGGGTTTAGGGTTTAGGGTTTACTGAGGGTGGCGAGTTGGCTGCCCATAGGGGGTGCATGCATTGTGCAGCCGTTGAGCAGCGAATTTATTTTTAGTTTTTTTGTCTCTCCTCCTCTTCTTAACCCGACAAATGTCCCATATACACCCCCCAGCAATACGCCTGCGACAAACAAACAAACTCTCAGCTATGCTTAGCAGCAAGAGCAGCAGCAGCAAGAGCAGCAGCAGCAGCAGGAAGAGCAGCAGCAGGAAGAGCAGCAGCAGCAGCAAGAGCAGCAGCAGCAGGAAGAGCAGCAGCAGCAGCAAGAGCAGCAGCAAGAGAAGCGGCAAGAGCAGAAGCAGCAAGAACAGCGGCAGTAGCAAGAGCAGCAGCAGCAGGAAGAGCAGCAGCAGCAGGAAGAGCAGCAGCAGCAAGAGCAGCAGCAGTGGCTGTCTGCAGGCAAAGATCATTGAATCGGATCAGCAGACAACAGCAGCATAATTGAAAAGGCATCAGCATAGAGAACCTATCAAGGGTTTAGGGCTTAGGGTTTAGGGTTTAGGGTTTAGGGTTTAGGGTTTACCTGCTGCATAGCCAACCCCAGCACTATGCGTGAGTTTCTCGCCGAATTGTTTGCCGTAGCCGTAGAGGTAAAGATCTTGTTCTCTAAGCGGAGGTCTATATACACCTGAAGCTGTATCAGGAAGCCCGAAGCTCAAGCTGCTGCTGCTGCTGCTGCTGCTGCTGCTGCTGCTCAGGGGGGGAGGAGGAGGCAGCGAAAAACCCCCAGGAGGTGTCAGAGAGCTGAGGCCACTTAGGCCAAAGCTGCTGCTGCTGCTGCTGCTCTCGTCGGAAGAAGGCGGCATCTGCTGCTGTTGCTGTTGCTGTTGCTGCTGCTGCTGCTGCTGCTAGTGCTGCTGTTGTTTTTTCTCTATGGTTTCTTACCCTGCATGCAACGAAGACTAACGTCAGCTGAAGCTGACTGCATCTGGGGTGTATGTACACTGCAGGTGTGCAGTGGCTTTACTGCAAGGCCTTGAAAGCAGCAGCAGCAGCAGCTGCTGCTGCTGCTGCCGTTGCTGCTTCGCTGCTGCTGTTGCAGCAGCCGGCCGAACGACTCAAGAGGCGGCCTCTAGCAGCAGCGAAACCCTCTGCTGCGGTGTTTGCTGCTGCAGTTGCTGCTGCAGACAGGAGAAGGTCAAGCAAGACCTGGGGGTGTGGGGCCGCAGCAGCAGCACGACAGCAGCAGCAGCAACAGCAGCAAGAGCGAATCTGCTGCTGGAGAGAAGCCTATTTAAATGCAGCCAATTCTTGTGTTACTGAAAAAGTAAGAAAAATAATTTATAATTAGAGCAGCAGAGTTCTTAGGGCTGCTGCTGCTGCAGCCCCAGCAGCTGCAGCCGCAGCAGCAGCGACGGCAGCAGCTACAATAGCACAGCAGCAACAGCAGCAGCAACAGCAGCAGGCTGCTGCTGCAACTCTAGCGGCATTGACCCTGAATTCAATTAATTTACAGCAAAATAAATTAATTAATTAAATTTATTTGTACAATCCGTCTCTACGCTTCAAGGGTAAGGGGGGCCCCGTACACACACACACAGCAGCAGCAGCAGCAGCAACAGCAACAGCAGCAACAGCAGCAGCAACTTCAACAGCAGCAGCTAGTTAGCTTCTCCACAACAGCACCAGCCCCTGACACAGCTGCTCGGAACGCAGCATTTCCCCAGAGTCAAAGCAGCAGCAAGAGGTGCAGCAGCAGCAGCAGCAGCAGCAGCAGCAGCAGCAGCAGCAGCAAGACGCAGATGGACCTCAGTTCGGATAGGCCTGCCGGTGAGGGCGGGGCCTCTTCTCCTGCAGGATGGGGAGGGCTAAGCAGCAACAGCAGCAACAGCAGCAGCAGCAACAGCAGCAGCAGCAGCAGCAGCAACAGCCCCCTTGCTGCAGCAGGTCTTGCTTACTCTGCAGGTTCTCCTGAGAGCAATCCTTTACGACTCCCCACTGTGGCGTCTTCAGTTGGTTTTTCGCCTCTGCAGCAGCAGCAGCAGCAGCAGCAGCCACAGCAGCCGCAGCTGCCGCTGCAGCAGCAGTACCCGCTGCAGCAGCCGCTGCAGCAGCAGCAGCAGCTGCCCTATTCAGGCTGGCAAGGAGGCCCCCCTTGCCCCTCTTCTATGTGGGGAGAGCTGCAGCAGCTGCTGAGCCCTGAAGACAGACAGGCGCTGCAGCAAATAGCAGCAAGAGCACGTGCAGCAGCAGCAGCAACAACCCTGGGGCTAGGGATTGCTGCCTTCAATGTCTTTAAGAGAAGAAGTAAAGCAAACACAAACCCTTTTTTCATCATCATAATAATTATGCTGCTGCTGCTGATAGTGCTGCTGCTGCTGCTGCTGATAGTGCTGCTGCTGCTGATAATGCTGCTGTTGCTGCTGCTAATGCTGCTGTTGCTGTTGCTGCTGCAGCTGCTGTTATTGCTGCTGTTGCTGCTCTGGCAGTATCTGCCTCGATGCGAAAAATAAATCTGTCCAGCTGCACAAGAAGAACATTAGGGTTTAGGGTTTAGGGTTTATGGTTTAGGGTTTAGGGTTTAGGGTTTAGGGTTTGGCGTTCAGGCTGGCGGTATCCGATATTAGGGGCTTCGATTGTGGGGTTGACGGTGGGGCCGCCTTTAGGGTTTGCTGGCTACGTAAGTCTCTTCTCTTTTATCTTTATTACTTTCTTTATTATTATTATTACTATTATATTGTCTGTTTATTGTTATTATATTGTCTATTATTATTATATTGTCTCTGTTTATTATTAATACTATTGTCTCTTTTCATCATTATTACTTTCTCTCTTTATTATTATTATTATATTGTCTGTTTATTATTATTATATTGTCTCTGTTATTATTATAATATTGTCTGTTTAGTATTATTACTGTCTCTATATTATTATTGTTTTGCCTTTTCATTATTATTTTCTCTATTATTATTATTATTGTCTCTATTTATTATAATATTGTCTCTTTATTATTATTATTATTATTATTGTCTCCTTTCATTATTATTTTGTCTCCTTTTATTACTATTATTATTATTTTCTCTCTTTATTATTATTGTTATTGTCTCTGCTTATTATTATTGTCTCTGTCTATTATTATATTCCCTCATTATTATAATAATTTTGTCTCATTATTATTGTCTCCGTTTTGTCTCTTTATTACAATATTGTCTCTGTTTATTATTATTATTTCGTCTGTTTATTATTATTTTGTCTGTTTATTATAATATTGTCTCTGTCTCTGTTTATTATTATTGTTTCTATCATTATTGTATTGTCTCTATTATTCTAATATTGTTTCTGTTTATTATTATTATTGTCTCTGTCTGTATTATTATTATTTTGTCGGTATTTATTATTATTGTCTCTGTCTATTATTATTATTTTGTCTCCTTTTATTATTTTCTGTTTTATTATTTTGTCTCCGTTTTAATTATTTTTTTATTATTTTTTCTTTTAATTATTTTGTCTGTCTCTTTATTTTATTTTATTTTATTTTATTTTATTTTATTTTATTTTATTTTATTTTATTTTATTTTA
>NW_013547061.1:0-13201 GCF_000499425.1 Eimeria acervulina
AAACCCTAAACCCTAAACCCTAAACCCTAAACCCTAAACCCTAAACCCTAAACCCTAAGCCTTACGCGCTCAGGAGAGTCGGTGGGCCCCCATGGTGGAGCTACCATTGAAATTCTTGACTGTGAAGTGATGCTGCGTGCGAAGCTGTTCAGCAACACTTTTCTGTCGAGGCGTCTGAAACGCCTTTTCGAATGGGTTGGAAACTAGGTATTGGTTTAAGCAGCGTAGAGCCTACATATAAGAAAAAACACAAGTTGTTTCACTCTGCATAATGATGCGTAGAACGCTATTTCACGCAAAGCATATTTTTGCAATTTCCTCGTGCAACAGTGTGAATAGCACGCGAATATTTGGTATATTTCCAGCGTACTACTTGGCTGCTCGGACCGCATCACGTCAACCACTTTGACACTGGCATTGGTAATTAGAAAGAAAAGTTTTTCAAGGTCTGTGAGCTCGGGAAATAAAGAGAAAGTCGGGCGACTGGCGGTGTTCATGGGAGCTTCGTCTCCACTGCCTGCCCAAACATATTTGGACTGGCTCCTGCAGCAGAGATCCGAAACGTTGGGAAGCCAACTGTGTAAAAGAAACGCGAATGCGTGTGCATATCTACGAACCACTGCTTTTCAGTTAGCAGTTGCAGCGCACGCCGCATTCAGTGGACGTGCTGCGCAATGTGCGGGCTGCAGCCAAGGCGCCAACACCTATAGGCTCGGCATTGGATTCATTTCGGATCCCGTCGTCTTCCATCGCAGCTACCACGGGAAAAGCAGGGTCTGTTTTTCTCTCTGAGGCATAAGGACGCATCGACTGTACGACTTCCACCCATTCACTTCCTAGTATCTTATCCGCGGCCCAACAGGTTACCGCTGATGTGCTAATAGAACAGAAGCTGCAAGTTCACCGTTGGACATGGACTTCTGTCCAGTGAGGACTAACACTTCTCGGCGTCGCTCTACAACATATTCCCTTGCTTGAGTGTGCTTATTTCTACGCTAGAATGCTCCCTTGCTAACTTGGGAATAAACTTGCATCTCATGCCATGTCAGAAAGTTTCCAGGTTCCGCTGTTCGGATGTGTTCAACAAAGCTGGCGCCCTTGCTTAGTTATGTGCCCTTCCTTCCCATAGAGAGGACACCGATAAGACCTGCAGCTCTTCAGGTGCACTCTGAAGGCGAAAGTAGGGCCAAAGAGAAACGGGAATCCCTTAGGCTGCCCCACCAATTCGCGACGATCGTCGGATCTGGGAGGTCTCCCTCAAGGCTCTTTCAGCTGGATCGCATACGGATTCTGAGCCAGTTCAAATTGAGCGCGGCTCCCAGCCGTTGGTTGCCTTCCCAACCAAAACCATATCCTGAACAATTTCCAAGATGCGGCAATGACTTTAGGAAGAATGCCTGCAGGCTTTCCTGATAAACTTCCATTTTTCTGGGGTTTAAAAGGACTGAAGACTAGTCAAAGGCTTAGAAAAGAACATCCAAGGGTTTTTCTCTTTCTGCAAAACGCATCCGCTACAACTTAGTGCTATCCAACTGGCAGATTGGTTGCGTACTTTGTGCCTCTGTCGCCCATTGGGCCCGTCGGTGCTCTCGCTTAAAGCGCGTTGGCTTGGCTGGTCGGTGGCATTTCACCGCATATATTGATTAGGCTGAGATGCACTCACAAAAAATCGACTGTCAACCAAGCCATGCAGGAGAGAGGGCCTTGGAGGACCACTGGGCAGGCATTTGCTGCCAAAGCGATGTGCGGCTAGCTGGAACAGCAGCAAATATGAGGAGCGTCGGCAGATGCGGCCCGCTTTTTTCCTAGTCGTTTTTCTTTTCTCTGCCTGGTCCAAGGACACTCTCGCCCCTTCCTTCCCGCCCGTCGATGTACCTATCCCTAATGTTGTGCCCAGGCGCACGAGGGCTGCTCCTATTTTTCGTTCTTCCTTGTCTCCTTGTCATTTCCCCCCTCCTCTCTGCTGCGGGCTGTGGCTCCGCTTGCATCTCCCATCCCCTGTTAAGCAGCCGCCCGCAAGAGGGAATGAGTTGCTTCGGGTGAGCGTTTTGCGTGCTCATATTTTGGCACGTGGAGAGAGTGGATGGTTTTAGCTTAGTGCGGGATCAACTTTTAGCATATTTTGTTTCGCTGTACCTACTAGACACAGGCCCAGGGGCCCAGCTCTTATAGGATTCTTCTTGTTTTTCTTCTTGTGAAACATGACCCTTCTTTTGCTGATGTAATGTTGGCACGTCTACAAGTATCAAAGCCATTAGAGAAAGATACAGTTCAGGTCACAGAATATAAAACATAGGCCCTGAACCTCGGACCTAAACTTTCGATGGCGATCACGCCGGCAGCGCCCTTGGAGTTCCTGGACCGAACGCTGGGCAAATGGTGACAACAGGAGAAGCCTATAGATGCACATACTGAAAGGGAAAAATAAAAACTGTGTCTAAAGACAAGGCGACAGATGTTGCCATACATCCTGATAGGGATACACAGCAACTGAGAAAGAGATTACTAGGAGAAGCCTCTGACGAATCCCGGGAAGAGGAAATGCAGCAAAGGGGGCGACTAAATTCCGAATTTGCTTAGTGCTGGCCGCTACAAGCCGCCGCTCGCTGATATTGGCTCTTCCTTTCTGGTTGGCTGCTGTTGGAATCCATGGTAGCAACCAAACCGCAACGTTCAGCCTTCCCCTTTCCCGTTTCCTCACCAACGCCATGGATCGTTAAGATCGCTTGGAGCTCTTTCTCAGCCTGCAATATCATCTATTGATGTGCAGATTCTAAATCACTGACTTCACAAATCTGGATTCCCAAGTAAGTCAGAAGTTGTGGAGTTCTCTCTATCGACGTACACATCTTATCGGTGGGACTCTACCGAAGAGATGCGTATCAAGATAGAGACCACGTACAAGCCTGTGCCCGTATACCCCAGGCTTTTGAATATACTGGCTGCTTGTTTTCATCAGGAGCAATCAAGCATAAATTCAGCACCTTCAGGAATTTACACTGCGCACGCACACTGGAACGGTTGACACTGAATGAATGAAAACTCGATACAACACATGGGCTGGCAACTCCACAAATATGTTCTCCATGAGTTCTGCGAAAACCAGAAACTGAGCAATGCTCGCTATTATGACACATCTATAGCTTCAGACACTTCTTACGCGGGGAGTTGGGTAGCTTCTTGTTCTCACGTAAATAAGCTGTGTGTTCACAGTCATGCTGTCGGCAGGCGTAAAGTTGTCTCATCCACTTTATGCTAGACAAGGCCGCCTCTCATCCTCCGTATGGACAAGCCGGCTCTCAAAAAAAAGCTGTATTGTGACCTTTCCAGAATTGTTTTTACTCGACTCGAGGTCATCCACGAACTTGAAATAATGTGCGTGAGTTTCAAAAGCCAAACTTACTCACTGGAAGGCAGATTTATCGACGATCCAATATGTAAAAAGTACATGGTAAATTCATGCCCCGCGATTAGAGCATCTTGTTGGATTTTAACTCTGTGCCTCCCACCACGTGCGTACAGCGTGGAACTGTCAACCTGCATAGATTCGAAGTGCCAACAGCTTCCTAACAGTCACCCATATACAAGCATGCTCTACTCATCTTCGTCACTCTCCATGACGACTCATTTGCTGAGTTGCAGCACTATTTCACAAAGCCACTCGCCCTAAACGCATACGGGCGCCTTCACCATGCCTCCTCCATCCCAGCATATTCATGTTGCGATGCATCTGCTTGCAGTGAAAGCGTTCAGATCTCACAACATGAACGGCTTGACCTCAGTAGCACTTCTTTTGCCAAGAGGGAGCGGTGTGCCGTTCGTACAAAAGCCTCCCCTTGGTGAGCTACCCTCAATGAGCTGTCTACAGTGTCAAAGTAACCCAAGCGCGATATGGGTCTCCATGAGAAAAATCCGAGGGCTGCGCTTGAAGTGATAGCGCCACTTGCAGCCAGTAGATCAAACTGAGTCCGCGATTCGTTGAGTCGAATGGAAAGGTTTCACACGCATTGTTCAAAAACGGGAAGGCTCCAGCTCAACTCAAGCACCTGGCATAGCCCCAGCTGGAAATTTTAAGTGCGGCGCTTGTTTCGCCCGTCTGGTGTGAAACTAGTTTCCACTCGTAGTTACACTTCGGTAAATCAAAAGCGGATATGTTGCCACATTCCAGGCTAGCATACGTAATTAACTGTTTAGACGGCCTTGCCCAATAATGCCTGCTTTCCCCGTGTGATGAGGCAACGCTATACGTACAGTGGCCGATGGCAGCTTCTGCATCGCCGGAGTCGCCACGTGGGTATGCAGTCACGATCGGTTCAGCAACTTAGCCACCTCAGTCGGCTTGCTGGTAGGCTTGTGCTCAGCGTTGATAATACTATGCTCATCCCGCTTAACAAAGTGGACATCCTTTATGCTCATTGCAGTTTGGAATTGGATTAGCCACTGAACTATAAGGCTTTCAATCCCAAGAATGGAGCAGCTGGCTGCTCCGGTCCCGTCGTTGAGATAATCTAGAGTACACTTGTTCTGACACAGCGGCTGCAGCTGCCGTTCATGATGCTGCTGCCTAGCTCATGGACAATTTCCCAACTACAGTTTTCGCCCGACCAAACGTCAGACCAAACACTGTCCCAAGAGCGAAGCGCCAACCTTGTAGATGGCGATGCACAAGCTCCCCTGCCCTGCGCGAGGCAGACACGCAGAGCATGCTAAAGCGTACTGTTGCCAGGGAATACAAGCACACCAAGCATTACTCTGCAATTTCAAGGCCCGAATATGTATCGTAGTAAGCAATGCGTTGATGATTCGTCCTGTTGCATAGGCCTGCATATAAATGTCCAGCGATGCGGCCTATCTCAAAGGGCCGAGAGCGCGGTAAGCACATACGAGCCTTGCAAAGGCAGAATCAAGCACGTCGCATTCTCTAGCAGCTTCTCCACATGGTGTGCCGCCGTTGTGTGCTTACTCCGTTGTTTTTGCCGCCGGGTGCCTACTCCGTTGGTTCACGCTGTAGCAAGAACGGCATCGGCATGATCTGACTGCATACAAAAGCATAGCCATTATCTACTACTCGCTATCTGCAGTAGAAAATACACTGAAAAGTGCGCAGATTGACGTGAGGCAAGGGTCTAGTAAGGGCTCCTGCATCGCCTGCATCGCCGTGGTGGACAATGCCGTGCGATACAGGCCAAGACATGGTTCAGAGCTCACAAAACGCCTACAGACACTGACAAAACGGGCATATATGCAGCATCCGCGCCACGCTAATTTCTCCCACAAACCACTGCGCGTGGACGAGCCGCATTGCCGCTAGCCCATAAGCAAAAGCGTAGCCAGAATATTCGAATTTCGCTGTATGCTCATCTCCAGAAGCACAAACTTAACTGGCTTCAAATATTAGCCTGCCGCACCTTTTTCAGCATCTGGCACTGATCCAAGGAAGGCACATGCCTCATAGCCGAGCGTGGCTTTCTCCTAAGCTGGTTGAATGCAATCCCAAGCCACCGGCATGCACTGTGGTAAGGTGAGCTTTTAGAAGACTGCACCTTTCCATAGCTCAGAGACATAACGCAGTGTGGCAACCCCCTGTTGAACACCACGAAGCGTACCCCAAACTATCTCGCTGACAAATACATAAAAAAGGGAGCAGCAGTTGTTGAAGTTTTGTGTCAAGAGAATCTGAAAGCTACACAGGAGCCCTATTTCATTCCATTGTGCAACCAGAATCCGCAGCGCAACACCAAGAATGCTGCTCTGCAAATTTATGGTGAAATGATATCCGCTCGAGAAAACAAGGCCGAACAAAAATACACAACACATTGGCAGTGGCTGCAGCGGCACTGTGCTTGCTCCGGGTCTGCATCGCGACGCCGATGGCGACGGTGTGGCGCAACCAAGAGACCAACCGCCATAAATCCCGCATCACTGTCTTGTACTCTGGCAGTTGAGAATGTGGAGTTTGTACAGCACAGAAGCATCGGTAGACATAACTTCACACCCGCCGAACGTCAGACGCAAAGCGTCTTCCGTTTGGTAAAAGAGAAGAGAAAACTTCTGGCTGACGTGATTGTCAGCCATCGTCGGTGTAGCATGGGGTAGTCGCACTTTCTGACTCGCAACAAAGCGGGAGCTGCAGCCCCGACACTCTAAATCGCCAACTAATCCAGCACTTGCTGCGTTTTGTCCCGCACGCCAACTGGATTGGGCCTTCGTCAACCAACACTGAAGTGGGGATATAGCCCAGTTGTAGCCAAAGACGCCTCCTAGGTTGGTGAAGCGCAATGCGCCCGCAGCACATTGTATGCACTCAGCTAATGGGACACCATAGCACAGCAGGAGCGTTGTGCTCGTCCCGTTATTTCGCTTGCATGCTCTAGCACAAATCAGGCCGAGAGCAACCTAACGTTTCAACATCTACCGCTTTGTTGGCCTTGCGCATGCCAGTGGACTGCCTGATATGATCCCCGTCGCCTTGGCCCATGACGCACTCGCTGACCAAAATGATTCTTCGGGATATGCCGAGCTAAGGATGTCTGGTGCATATGTAGGAGCCGGCACGAGCGACCTGCAGAACTGCGCTGTGGGCACTGCAAGGACATTCCGTCCTTCTTCCCTATCAGCAGACTGCATGTTTACCCCATCACATTCGTGAGGATTCGAGGGCGCTGCCAGATAAAACGCTGAATACGCAAGTTCACAGTGTTAACCTCACAGTGGTCCCAACGTTGTCAACTCAACTGTCATGCGTGATTAGACGGAACTACAGGCACCGTTTGCACCGGCGCATCGGTTTTCTATGCTGCAGCATGCTTGTGGATCATATACACGGGAAAGAACGCATCACTGCTAGATTTTTATAGCCCACTTCGCCCGCTGACTGCTCCAGCCGACAAGGTGTTGACGGCTCATAGACTTAAAAATTTGGCGGCTTCACCGCTCCAATACTTGTCACATGGCAGTGGTGACGGGTTGTATACTAGACAGTGAAGCTAGAACCATCCTGGGGCCGCCGTACACAAGACTCAGCACTCTCTCCTAAAGGTATTGTTCACCAGCGTATCAGAGGACTTCGTTACCTGTCGATGCTTGCCTACTGTCAGCTCATTTAAAGCATTGCAGAACTGTATTGTCTGATAACTGTTCTCGAGGCGGCAGCAGGGCGCCTTGCTTCTTTTAGTAGCCATGAGACTCTACAAGAGTGCGAAGCATTTCTTTGACATGAAACAGGCGCTATATACTTGGCTTGGGCTTACACCAAAATTGCCCTTTGTAGCAGTTCGTGAGTTGTAGGTTTGCAGAACACAGCATGAAACACAGCAAGCACCGCAAAAGCATGCATCAAATATGCATGCAACCTGGTCTTTCAGTAGCGAACTGCATGTGTTGAGCGCAACGCTTATTGAGTACTTGGGCGCTTTTCACGTAAACCTTCGCATGCCCTATCACAGCTAGCTCGCCCGGAAACTGCGCGCCGCCATCTTTTGAGCGTGCAGCTACGTTACTTCGGCATGATACACTTGGCTGCGAGACAGCAAGAACCACATCCATTCGTTTCAGACGTCCCGACGGCACAAAAACACGGGTTTACCCAGCAAGCATAGCTGCCATTCGCCGGATCAGTCCCATCACTAAGACCTGCAATGGGCATCGCGGAGACTAGCCAAACGCCGCCGCGGCTTCATGAATTACCCTTCACTACGTAAAGCAGATGCATTTGCCTAAGCACAGTGCAGAAGTCAGGCACAAAGCCATAAAATTCGCAGCACCAGCAATGAATCCAGTCACTGGCGACACGCAAAATGAAATAGTGAAAAGTATTAGGTTTGTTCAGTTTATCATTTGGACGATCTGCCTGAGCTGGGCCGACCTCACAAGCATCACAGTCAAATTGGTTGGAGGCGAGTGCATGGCAACACGCAACGGAACGGGCCGTTAACCTAGCAAAGCACGGCGCATCTATGGCCCACTTTGTGCTGAGCACAAACAGTACAAAACTGCCGACCTTACCAACTTCATTTACACAAACCCAGGGGCGAAAAACCTGATCCTGGCGTGATGCTTGAATGCACAACTCCACAAATGTCTTCCGGAGGCGGTCGCCGCAAGCAGAGGAGAGTGCCACCGTGGAAGCCAGCAGTGGAACGCCTTCAGTCAGCAATTGAATATCAGCAAACTATGTAAGATGGCCTACAGTACGCAGCTCTCAGCTATGACTACGGCAAAACCAGTCAACTCGAATACACTTCCAGAGTGTTGCAGTGCCGCAAACTCTCAACAAACAATCGGGAGATAAGCGGTAGACGCGCTTCCAAAATTTCGGCATGCCCGTCAATAGCAGAAGCAACTAAAGTAGCACCAACCGTTTGTGCTGCTCCTATAATCATATTTTTTACATAATCTGCATGCCCAGGACAATCAAGGACACTCATGAGAACAATCGTATGAAGTACGCCTCACCTGCCCCTATTTGCTTCCCCAGCTGGCGAGCTGAGGTTCTATGCAAAAATCTCTCTAGACGCCTCTCTCTCTACAAAGCCCAGTAGCTGGTATAGCCAACTGGAGTTCAAATAATGCATAAAGAGGCTGGACCTATATGCACGTGCAGCCGGTACGGGGTCTACGAAAAACTCACTTGCTGAACGGAGGCGGGATCAAACGACCATTCGAACCCTGCTCCGCCTACACTAATGCATGGGAAATTGAGGAGGGGGCCTCTAAACAGCAATTCCCTTGCTTGCTAACAACTGGACACCGCACGCTAACCAACGTTTCAACTAGTGGAGGAGATAGATATCTTATAATTTGCTGCAAAGCAGAAACCGGTATGCCGTCTCCAAAAGTCGTTTGCAGTTACAACGGGACAGCTGCCGAATCGCTTCCCAGATAAACTTACCCAGCAAATGGTTCCATTGAAGACTGGCACTGTGAGGCTTTTAACAACCCAACGAAATGTTGTAAGCAAACGAATCTTAGCATAGAGAGACTGGTTCAGCAATGCGGGCTCTTCGACTGCAACGCACAAACTGTTGCGAACTCCACCCATAAATTGTGAGCAAATGGCAGATGCCAAATGCGCCTTCTTCCTGGAACTCTGCCAGGCCCCCACGGGCGTGGCCAATGTCCCCAAAACAGTCTATGCACGACGAAATGACAACGTTATACAACCAAGTCAAAGTACGCGAAATCCAGACTTCAACGCTGAGAGCCGCTTGATTCACAACGTTCGCTGTCACAAGGATTTGATGCATACACGCATGAGCACCCTGAAGCGTCAAGAGTGCCAGCTACTTCCGGCGTCTCAGATGCGTCAAATGGCATGACGTGAATGGCACTACGCCTTGCCCCAACAGCTTCTGCTGTCGCATGGGAGCTGCATTAGGACAGCCGTCCAGCTTGCCGCAGCAGGCTGAGGCGGCAGGAATCACATACCAGGCGGCAGAGGCAGATTCTAACAGAATGTACTTGCTAGAAGCGCTTCCCTATGGTGCACAGGGTCCGGCAGCTTCAACGTCAGCACTGCCATGGCAATGTACCTACCCGGCTGGTTCACGCTATGGCAAGGATGAAATCTGGGAGGTCTAGCAACCGAGAAGCATCTTAGCCTTCTTCAACGCTCGCCAGCTGCAGCGAGAAACTGAACGGGAAGGTTCAAAGACTGCTGTAAGACAACAGGTATCTAATGCACCTGCCTGAAACCACCGGTTCTGACCAATCGGGCATATGTGGAACGGGCAGCGCCCAGGCCCACTATTCGAGCAAGCATTCCGCACATGCCCGATACTGCCGCTAGCTTACGCGCTTTGCCACAAACAGGTATTCCGGAACTCATAATGCGCACACCTGCTGAGGCACGAATATGACATGGTTAAAGGGTCCAGCTGCCGCACCCACATTAGCAGATTGCACATATTCGAGGACGACGTATGCGTCTCATCCGAGGATTACGCATTTCCAAACTGAGTAAATGGCATCGGAGGGCACCGGCAGGCAGATTCGAACACGAACAGGAGCACTCAGAAGCCTGGATCCGGATACAACTTTATAGACGCCGGCCATAGCGTGCAGCACCTTTCAGTGCAACGTGAGATATCGCGGTTGCAAATGCGAATACAGAGGAGGAGCCACTGCCGCACTTATGTGTCGTCTCATGCGTAGAGAGTAGCACTATTCCATTCCCTTGCGCAACCAGAAGACCTTAGAGCGGCAAACAAGGATGTTACCCATCAAACGCAAGAGAGGTCAAATGATGCCGAGGCGAGAACCCACGGGAAAGTAGAATTCGTATGGCTGCACGGCACTTTGTTCGCCTCGAGCCACGAACCAGCAGCAGATGAAGAGGGTGACCAAGTGGTGCAACCCAGAGCCACCCCGTCTATATCCGCATCCAAGTGTTGAACCAGAACACTTGATAGTGTAGCGTCGTTCTGGGGTATCCGCCTCTATGGCCAAACGCATAGAAACGAAAAGCATTTTCCGTTATTCAAAGGGTACCAAAGCAAACTACTGGCTGATGTGATTCTCAGTGAACCGCGCAGAATTCGCACTCTCTGACCCACATCAAGACAGCAGCCACAGCCGTGATGCTCAAAGTTGCATAGCCAGCTTAGTGTTTGTTGTGCACCTCCGTACGCCCCAACTAGAATGCGCCTTCCTACAGCACCGCTAACGCTGCGATGCAACAAACCTGTAGCCAACGGCGGCTGCGAGGGAGGTATCTTGAGCGCAGTACGTTTAGGATACATTCCTGGTGCCGTGTCGCAAAGTAGGTTTTCAACAGTGTGTGCAGAGACTGGGTGAAAACTCTGAGAACTGCTATTCTAGCTCGTGAAGTGCTGCTTGGTCCGATACTGCTTCGTAGGCCAAGAGGCACAGCAGTTCTGCAGGTGCAGAGACTTGGCGATGTTCCGCCAAGTGTTCGTTTGCCAATTGGAGCCGCGTTGACTTGATCGATGAAAGCTGCTTGCTGCAGGGAAACAACAGCGAGAATATTAGTACAAACTGCTTCCGGTGATAGCACCTCGCGTGCATTCTGTTCGTGGGGTGTATCAGTTCAGCAAGAGCGACGTGCTCTTGCTGTTATTTCGCCTTCATGCGCCAGCACACATCATCACGAGAGCAACCTAACGTTTCGCATCTACCTTGTCACTATACGTGCACATGCCAGTCGATCAGCTAACGTGATTCCCCCGCGCCTTGGACCATGGCGTTGACGCACTCTCTGCCAAAAACTCTCCATCGGAATCTGCTGAGCTTATGAGCTCCGGTTCCCATGTTCGACCTGCAACGGCGCACCAGCAAAGCTGTGCTGCGAAAACTGCAGGGACATTCCGCCCTTCGTCCCTACCTGCCTACTGCGCGCTTACCGCACCGCATTCATGAGGCGTGGAGAACGTTGCCGGACAAACTCATGCATCCGCACGTTCACGCCGTCCCCTCAGTACTGGCCGCGACGTCGTCTACCCCAATGCCATGCAAGCACGAAAAAAACTCCAGGCAACGTTTCCACTGGTGCATCGGTTTATCATGCTGCAGCATCCTCGTGCATGGCATGCAGAAGAAGTGGCACTTGAATGCTCGGCTCCTGCTGCAGCCCACTTCTCACATCGACAGATCCAGTCGACAAGGCGTTTCTGTCTAAACAGATGAAGCACCTTGGCGTCTCCAACCTACCTATCCCGAGCACAATAACATCTTGATGGATTGCGTTTCAAGCTGCTCAGCTCCGGCGCCTACAAGCGTCACCAGGTTCTGAATAGCATAGATGTCACCACCATACCAAAGGTTTGGGATACTCGTCTTGGAGCGATCACGGACAGTTCATGCAATCCAATGGGAAGTCGTGGTGCCTGGAAAACTGCGATGAAGAGCCGTAGTACATTGCTGCGACTGGTTCATAGTCCAACCAGGCTAAGAACGTGTGGAATCTGAGCGTGAAGCGCAGCATGGACCGAAAACTCCTGCAGAAGCGATTTCTAGCTGCAGAAAAGTGCGCACTGTAGCCTTTTTAGCTGCAGCCATGTGCCGTACAGCCTGGACGAGAGCGCGCATCCCAAACGTACGCAGAAGGCATGTGTACCAACAGTCGTTAAATGCTGCTTTGCCCTTTCAGGCCACCTCTGCAAGCGATATTGCACGCAGCAAGCTCCGATGCAACATGAAGCGCACTAATGCGCTTGCTACCCCAGTGAGTCGATACAACGTGCTTGGACACGAGACAGCACAAAGCATATTAAACAAAATGCTGGTGTAACCCATATATACCCTTTTCAACTAGTTAGGCACGCATCTAACACTGCCACAGACGCTGTTGAGGTAAACTAAACAACGCCACTGCTTCATGTGCTGTCCTGTACAGGGCAAACCATGCACACAAAGCTGGGGGGCACTGCAGAAGCACAATGTATGCCAGCGACGAAGCCCTAAACATCTTCAGCAAGACAACTGAGTCTATTTGGAACCTCAGGACACAAGGAAACCTAGGGAATGGCTAGATCTGAGATTTGGCCCACCGTCTGCAGTTTGATCCACGGAGCACGCACCACGGGCAAAGTGCTTTATGGAAGTACACTGCTGCACGCAACGTACCAGTTTGCCCCCCTGGCAAAACACGGCGCGTGTGTGATTCAATTTGTACAGACTGCAACATAGTTACAAGTAGTATAGCCCGGCTCCACCAGTATCTTACATTGGCGACCAAGTCCGGACAACCTACATCTAGTGTGCTGGTTAGTGTGCACCTCCACAACAAACGTTTCCGGCAGCGGTCGCCGCAAGCAGAAAATAGTGCGCTCCAGGGAAACAGCAGTGGGAGGACTTCGGTCAGCAACTAATTATTAGCCAATTATGCAAAACAGTCTAGAGTAGGCAGGTCTTACCTACCAATACACGGAAACACCGTTCAACCCGAGCTATCTTCCAGGGGGCTGCACTGCCGCGAACCACCAACGCCTACCAACACACCATAAGAAGGTAGAAAGGACACATCCTCCCCATATGCTAACAAAACATGCGAAAAAACATTCGCTAGAAGTATACTACGCCGCTTTCACCTGCTCCTAGATGCCTTCCCACCGGGTGGGATGGAGGTGCCTCCTTAGTGCGGAATGCGGCATCTAGAGAGACGCCTCGCCAGCGCCTCGCTAGATGCCGCAATCCGCACAAAGCAGCCCCATCCATTGGCCCGTTTAGCCAACTGAAGTTTAAA
>NW_013547060.1:0-12171 GCF_000499425.1 Eimeria acervulina
CGACTCTTCACGAATTCAAAGGAGTTGTGGCACTTCCATTTCAACAGGGTGATGCGCCGGCTGTCTTCAGCGAGTCTTCGGAAGACGCGGAGATGTCACAGGACAACTTCGAGGGCGAAATAGATGATCTAGATGAGCAAGAAGCCGCATTAGCGTCCGCCTTTTCCGCAAATAAAGGAGAACAAGATGATGATAATAACGAAACGGGAGAGCCTTTCGGTTCTGCCAAATTCAACAGCATGAAAACTGCATCTGCTAAGAGGAAGAAGAAGGTGAACGGCTCTGAGGAGAGCGAACAACAAGACGATCAAAATCAGCAGGATGGGGGAGAAAAGCAAGAAAAGAAGGCTTCTCATAATTCAGGCAAGGGATGCTTTGCCCTCGCTGAAAATCGCTCACGAACAAGTCAATGCAGGCGCCAAGGAAAATCCAGAGTCGGCGGGCTCCATTGAGGCTACGGAGCAAGAGGCAGAGCAGGCCAAAAACCTGCAGCAGGCTCAGGGAATGCCCCCGCAGCAATCATTTCACCAGGTCAACTCGCGCTACGGAGCGAATGGCACGCGGTTGTCCAATCCACATCACAGCAACGAAATTCACACTGCAATTGAGGCTGCTCGGTTGCGTCTCACTCCACCAAGGAAGACAATAGTAACCACTAGCTTGCTCGACCAAGAGGGCTTTGCAGGAGACCCTGGCACGTCCGAGTTTATTAATGACGAAGAGAAGCGCACAGATAATTCTGAGCTTGCAGGAACCCCAAACACCGAAGGAATGGCGAGTAGGGAAGACGCCCTTGCCACCGATGAAGTAGAGGCAGCAGGCGAAATCTCGGCAGCTGAGAAAGAAGCAGCAAGAGCGCAAGCCTCACTAAAGGAAGAGAACAGACTTCTCGCCGCGGCTGAGGAGGCTGAACAGGCGCAAAGGGCGCTTAAAATATGTGCGCAGGGATCCTTCCTCAGCTGCCGGCAAGGGCAAATACGACGCCCTATTGAGGAACCTCACGCAAGAGTTATTTCCGGAATCCCACGCTCTTGCGTGGGATTCCGGAAATAACTCTTCATTTCCCCTCAACCGGATCTGCTAGGTTCTCGTTGCGGGGAAAGGAATAGTGAAGGAACCAAGAACCGACGGCAGCTCTACGTTAATAGGATAGCGTTGCCAAGCGCACCTCAGACGCGCGTCGCAAGACAACTTCTATGCTCGTGGGCATGGCCCTCAGCAACTCCCTATGGTACATCAGGAAATTGGTGGGAGTGTTCCTCTGTTAATTCTTAAATGGCGCTGCAACGCCTGAAAAAGTCCAGTGACATGTTAAAGCTGCTACTTTCGTTACACTAACCTTCTAACTTGGGCTAGACAGGCCTGTTAAGTCCGACGCACGACGGCGCAGTCCTGATGCAGACTAGCGTAGTGCGCGGAACTCAACTGTGCTTCTGGGCTGCTAGTCGTCAATACACCGGTTAGAAATGCCGCATATCGGCTCAAACAATGCCATCCGCGTTCGTTTTGCAGCAAAACCCTAGCAACAGCTAGGCCCGGGAGACCGGCCTGCGTGCCGGAGCGGCTGAGGGAAAATGCTACCGATCAAGGGGACTGAGCATTCGGACCTCTCCTGCGGTTAACAGTCGTGGTAAATCTGCGGTTGTATAGCTGACGCTTCTTTGCCCGGCCAGTAACCGGCTTCTTCTTCTCCTGCTTCTGCACCTTGGGGGTTTGGTTCTTGACCTTACCCGCACGGGCGAGAGAGCCGTGGACCTTCCCTGCATAGAGCACCGTACAAAGGATGAGAATAACAGCTCACTTCCCTCGAGATGCGCATACCATAAAATGAAATGTCACGTCCGGTGAATGGCTGCCTCAGGCACACCGCAACCAGTAAATATTCGGAAAAACTAGGCGTAATTCCAAAAGTGTAAGATGGCAAAACCAACAGAAGGAGCTTTGGCTCATCCACGAGCTAGATATGCCAGGGACCCTAAGGTGTGGGGTGCTCCAAGATCTGCCTGGTGAGCCCGTTTCTCCCCATCCGCGGCAGCCCCCCTATCCCCATCCCCGCCCCCACAATTGCAAACCAGATATTCTATAGTAAAGTAAGTAAATGCAGGCCGCAATTAACCCCCTACCAACGGGATCCCCGGCAAAGACGCAGCAAGAGCATGCATCCGCAAACCCCCAACCCGCCGCACCCAGCAACGAGCGCGCAGCATCAACTCACCCATTTTCGATTGGCGTACAAAGGATGAGAATAACAGCTCACTTCCCTCGAGATGCGCATACCATAAAATGAAACGTCACATCCGGTGAATGGCTGCCTCAGGCACACCGCGACCAGTAAACATTCGGAAAAACTACGCGTAATTCCAAAAGTGTAAGATGGCAAAACCAACAGAAGGAGCTTTGGCTCATCCACGAGCTAGATATGCCAGGGACCCTAAGGTGTGGGGTGCTCCAAGATCTGCCTGGTGAGCCCGTTTCTCCCCATCCGCGGCAGCCCCCCTATCCCCATCCCCGCCCCCACAATTGCAAACCAGATATTCTATAGTAAAGTAAGTAAATGCAGGCCGCAATTAACCCCCTACCAACCGGGATCCCCGGCAAAGACGCAGCAAGAGCATGCATCCGCAAACCCCCAACCCGCCGCACTCAGCAACGAGCGCGCAGCATCAACTCACCCATTTTCGATTGCTTGGACTACAAGTGGTACTGATTCACAGGGTGGAGAGAAAATCCAAAAACGAACACTGGCAATAAATAAGAAGGCATGGAAGCACGTCTGCGGTGCAGCAGCATGCCAAACCTGCAAATCAGCACGCTTGCTTGGGGGCTGGCAGCAGCCCCATGTACAGTTTCAAAATTTACACACGATTCGAAGAGCAGTTTCCCGCATATCTACATTGGCGTGCTGAGCAACTTGTCTGCCTTTATTCCTTGGTTCAAATGCATGGCACGACAGATTATTGTTGGATTCATGTGTCCCTGTACTTTGCATAGGGTGCTCTTCGATGCTGTATGATGTACCGCGGCGTTCTCTCCACTAGTTTCAGTACTTCTGTAGATTCGGCTCTTCATCGTGTTGCTTTTGTATCTGAATGCGGTATTCCTGTCCTTTTTGTCAGTGGAGCACTCTTGATCTGAATGTGATGCACCTTTCTTTTCAGTGGAGCACGCTTGACGACCGGCTCTGTAGCTTCATCGGGTTTGTGCAAACCGGGAGTAGCTTGGTGTGGGGTAATCTGCCCGTCAGTGGTACATTTACTTGTGCTTGCGCACTCGGTGGCAGTTCAGGGCCAAGCAAATGTTCAACAACTGTCACCGGCGCTGAGGCAAGTAGTGAACTGGTGCTTGGTTACATCTGCACGTGGCCTTGCTGCAGAAGTGAAAGGAAGGTGCGTTGCAAACTACATCTTATAGCTTGTTATCCGCGCCATGCGTCGCTGTACCGAGACGCCGAAAGAGTGTACGGATGATGAGTGTCAAAAACTTCGGAGTTCCCCAATGCAGTTGCATTGGGGAACTCCGAAGTTTTTGACACTATTGAGGCTCACGAAGGTCCACTGATACAACTGAGAACCCTGGTTATAGCCCGGGAGAGAAGGTGGCATGCTATGAATTGCAGCGCAGCTTGCGTCAACTCCTCTCCTGAGGAGAAATTCCACATGCAAGTGATCTACCCACCTTTTCGTGCACGCAGTAACGCAGTAGACGCATGTTAAAAACTTTTGTGCCCTCAGTAATCAATACGCACTCAAATGGGAATATGGGTGCCAACATCTGGTAAACGATGCTGCATCTGCTCCCTCCTACTATTCTACCCAAGTTGAACATTTTCACCCGTGCATGGGCGCCGAGCAAGGGATGCGCTGAACGAGTTGAAGATTCTTGCCGACCATGCTGCTGATTAGTGCCTTTTGCTTGTGCTGCTCGACCAACCTCCTACAGTATCTCTTGCAGGGGGAATTTTTGTGTCTCGGGCTGCAGTGTCTGCTGCTGCTGCTCGTCCTGCTGCTCCAACTGCCTTTGCTGGGGCTGCTGGTGTTAATGTGATTGCATGCGCTGCCATTGGTATTGTTGCTGCTGCAGCTGTTATTGGCAACATTATTCTTGATGGTTTTGTTTTCGTTATTTCTGGAGCGGGTGCTGCCGCTGCAAAACGTACAATTAGATTATTAAGCCTCTGCATCGGGCCGCAACTGAATCTCTCCCGCATGTGAAACTGCGGCTTAGGCTCCTGCACCTGCAGAAGGTGCAGTAGCCATCTTTCGCAGTCGTTGTGTTTGCTGTAGTTGCATCCGTTGGCGTTGCTGCTTCTGTTGACCGTATGGGTCTGCGGCAGCCTGGCCCTTCAACAGGCCACTGCGGAATGTTATGGCTTGTCCCTGGGTTGGCAACTGGCTTGTAATGCAAGGGTTACAACCTAGTAATCACCGGAACCTCTTCCGGAGAGCTGTACCATACCGAACGTGAGGCATGGGTCCCGCTAGACTGAAAAGAGTTGCACAACCCAAAAATCGAACAAAAAGTGTCGTCGGCCGCTGCGCCGACCTAGCCATATGCAGCCAGTGGAGCGAGGGTTGGGGCCCAGCTCACAGCTGGAAAATAATTGGCGTCGGAGAGCAGGTGAATACTACGAAGTGGTCCCTCCTACCTGTGTGACAAAGCAACTGTCAACAACAAGTTGCACGCCGTCACAGTTTAGGCTGCGCTGTAAACCCCGTTCCGCGTATTTTCGCGCCCGTGTGTCAAGGACTTTTACGTTCCTGAATACTTCACTTGCAAAGACAGCACTCAGAAACCCACTCGTTTGGTCGGTATATAGGCTATTTAACGTAATACTCTCGCCCTGTGTGACGTCACTGCGTCGTTCCACGCGTGCAGGGCCCTCGTCCCCCCCAGTTGCCCCGCAACGATGTTGCCGCCGATTTGCGGGGCGAATTTGACGAAATTCCTGTTATTTCCTGGTTCGTTTTAGAAAACCGACATTACTGGTGAGCGTATATCATGTTAGAGGCAGGTGCAGTGCAACTAGCCCTGTTTGGCACCTACAATGACTGTAGGGTGTCTGTGGTGCGCAGGGACTACAATGGTACTCTACGTGGGCCTCTAGAGGTCCATCCGGCTGAAAGAGTGCATATAAAATCTTTATAGAAACAAATTATGTCACTTTTGAGAGGCAATAAGGCCATCAGACTGAGAGAATTCGGCAGCAACCCACGTTCTGGGGCTGGTTGTGAGGCATTGTAACCGTGCCGCAAATAGTAGACCTGTCCCGCTGATCCGCTTGGGGATCAGAGGGCAGACAGATCGACTATCACTCTTCCTCCTTGAGGAGGATTGGACGCCGGATACGAATAAGAGGATGGTCTTTGATATTTTTAGCGCATTTCAAGGGTTATGCGCTGAGTGTAGCGTGCATGTGTGGAGCGTGTGCCGAAAGTGGCCTGCCTAGGGCCGATAAGTGGTGGCAGCCGTGAGCACTGTTCACTACACTGGCGGTTCTGCGTGCTGCAACTCACACTAAGCCCTTAATTATCACATAGTCTCCAGATTTAAATTAAGCGTTGAATTTAACTGGCCCATAGAAGGAGAAGTTTCCCCTTCTTCCCAGCGCCGGATGGGCCTTGGCGGTCCAGGCCCCAAGCTTGACAGCGCCTGGCCTGAGTCCTTAAAGGCTCGGCGCAGGAGCGGTCAGCGTTGTCAGCACTCTCCGGAGCATTGAGTGAGTCCAACCCCCATTTGGGCCCGTCTCGGGTCTTTTGGGCTACTCAGCCGAATAGCGCAGGTGACCCTAGCGCTATTAGCCGCTGATTCGGTCTTTACCCAGTGGACCGCCAGATCAGTTCCGCCAAATTAGTGTTATGTTTAGGCAGTCTTGCCTTTTTTCAGTGCCAGGCACTACTGGCGGCCTGTATTGAGGCGGAAGAAACCTTGCTGCAACTCTTGCTGTATTGTAACCCAACATGATGGAGGGCGAAAAGCCACTGTTGCAACAACACTATAGGAAATTGTTGAACGCATTACTTTGCCCTATGTAGCCAGTGTGCACACCAGCAGAAGTATCTGTACAGAATGCAGACACACCTTATTGGCAGATTTCCATTTTCTTGCAAGGTGGGACAAGGATGGGTTTACCAATTGCTTACGGTGTTTGTGCATGTTTGTGCATGCAACAGAGCCGTAATGATTCTGCTTGCATGATTTCTTTGCAGCGGTTGTTGCAGAAAGCTGTGCTGCCACCTATGGCTGGCCCGCTCGTCTTCGTTCCAGGCAAACGCACCTGGGCCACACTTCGCAAGACCCCTGAAGGAGGCTGTTGAAGGGAGGGTTCGTTGCTTTTTGGGAGCCCTAATCTTGGATATCTTGCCCATTTTTCATCTCACGACGATCCTCTGCTAAGTTAGATTAACCTAGTTACACGTGAAGCCTAAGTTACTGCTAGCGGTGCTCTGCCTTTCGAGCCCTCCCCTTCTCTACGACAGCCCAATCCCGGTGAGCCGCTGTATGCTGAATTCCTATAGACTAGCTGTGTGATATAATGCTTGGGTTTTGCACTTATTTCAGTATTTCGACTCTTGCTGCTCATGACGCTCTACGGTTAAGGCAGAGTACGCTGCTTACTGTTTCACTACCCTCTTTTTATAGCAATGTTAAAGGAAGGTGGACGCATACCTATTTGCGTGCGAATTTTGTATTGAAAATTGATCAGCTGCTTAACAATTGTGTAGGCTGTTACAGCACCCAACGATGGCGGGCATGGGTATCCGTGAATGCGGAGTTGCCGTCCGTCGGGAGTTGCAGGAAAAACGTTGCAACCCAGGAGGGGATCGTCAACTCCCCGCCAATCAGAAGCACTTTTTCTGTCGCTGCTCATGACTTCCGCAGGCAAAGGAGGATGTCGGACGCTTCGTGGGGAAGCATTATAACAGGGTTTTCGAATGTTGAACCCTACGGGATCCACATGCTAAATCGAAGGAACACTTGCTAAACTTAGAGCACCACCTGGTTAGCAAGGGCGCTAGTGAGATGTGAAGTTAACTCCAAAGCTGGAAAAGCTGGTGTATAACGCTGTCAACTTTTAAGGTCCCGGCCCTGGTCCATGCATCGTTCATACTGCCGCGTGGAAATCTCCGGCGATAGTTCGCTGTCTCGAGTGATTGAGGCTGCTCGACCAGCGTTTTCCATCTAACGAAAAGCCGGCTACCGGATAGCAGTGTTTTCCAGTTGAAATAAACACGATCCTCTCACTTAATCCTGAAAGCGTTCGATTATTCACACGAATCTCGAAGGCTGCTTCAGCCCGTGGTGACCGTGCAAATACGACAGGGTCTGCGCTGCGGCGGCGATCTCATCTTCTCTGGAGATGCATTTTTATCTTTCAAATGCTCTGGAAGCAGTATTAGTGCTATTTGCCATTTCTTTATTAGGCAGAAAGATACGGAAGTGGAGGCTCTACGTAAACATTTCGTAGGTGGCGTAGGTCCTCCTGCGCACCTGCGTGCATGTCGGTTGAACACAAGCTCGTCATCCATAAAACCATCCACTTTTCATTGATTAGCCAAATAATGCGTTCCACCACTGCAATTGCATTTGGGTTCCCAAAAGAGATATATGCTCCTTTGGTTCTCTAGTGCGAGTGTGGAGAGCCCTTATCCGTGTCCCTTCACGATGGGCTGGAATCTGCACAAACACGTCGGCGAGAACAAATGACAAGAGTCGTTTCTTTTGCCTGATTGGGAAGCTCCTCTATCCCTGGAGGCGGAAACGTTCGCTCCACCGTGATTATGGCAAGATGCTTGAAATCAACGCAGATAAGCTGTCGTAATTCCGTTATTTTTCGCCAACAACGGCGGGTTCAAACGCCTTTGTTGACAGTTCAACTTTGCCTTTATTTATTTACTCCGCTTGCAGGTTGACTACCTGTTCAATATTCCGGAGTCCCATGCGTACTTCGGAAGGCATGAGACTCCGGAATATTGAACAGGTAGTCAACCTGCGTGGGAGTTCGTTCTCATTCGGCACATCCATGAACTTTGCCTTTTCCCGCACTCAGATTCGGTGTTTCCCGAGTGTTGACTGCACCGAATATCCCCAAAGTAAAGCCTACGTTGGACCATCAGGACGGAAGGTAAGGGTCGTCGTTGTCGGTGGCGCCACTGCGTCGCTTTAAAAGGAACAGTGTTGCTTACCCTTTCGGACAGCGATTCCATCCCTCTATCAGGGTGTAACAGCGACGAGGAGAGCTTAAGACTGCATTCCGATATTGTTTTTCACACACAAGCCTCAATAGTCTCTGCTGGAGGCTGGGTTCCGCCCTTCTCTAGCAAACCATACTTGCACTGAAAACTTATATTCGGTCTGCGCCAGTTGATTGCCCCCTCAAAAACCATGTTGGTAGGTATGGGCCACAACTTTGCGTCTGTAGTTGCGGAGACACCTGCCTCTTTCAGTGTGGGTACTGTAATTTCGATCGAAGAACGCTGCATTGCCCGCCCAGACGACGCCGTTTCAACGTAGGCATTCTCGACTGCTCGGTGGCACGTCAGAAACAAGTGAAAGCAGCTACAATTAATCCCCACACGAACAACCGCCTCCACCACCCGAGTCCCCACAATGCAATGTGAACATCCCTGCGCTTAAAAGGGACTGCGCGTGCGTCGTGCCAGACAAACGGGCGGCAAACAATTCACCAGTTCGCCTAGATTTGAGTCAAAAATGCAGATAAATTAAAGTATTAAAGGTGTCACACAACTGCTAGCCAGTTTACGCCAGAAAAACACTGAAGGGAGCTGGTGCTAGCAGACGGCCACAAGTCCTAGCATGTCCACCAGTCTCGCTGTTCTGCGCACGAGATCAAGAGCGCACCCGGATTCTTGATGTCTTGAGTCTTGTCTCAGCGATGTGAAGCCCTTTTTAATCATCAGTTGAAGCAATTAATAAGTATTTGCGGATATCAGGTGTTCTCCCGCCATCTCTGTAAAGGGCGACGCCGCTGGCAAGTACTGAATCACTCACTGTCGGCAGGCAGAGGTTCTCTTGTGTAGAAACTTCTACAGCTGGTTCGGTGCTGTCTTACAGGTATTTATTCCAGCCTATCTTGACTACCGAGAAGTGCAAGCTTCTTCTTGGTCCTCCAATGTTTTCCAGCTTAGGCGCTGCCTTGTCGGGGGATGGCGACGCATGGGATGTATCGGCACTCAACCATCTCGACTCCTCTGCATCGGGGCGAAGCCCTGTACGTAGTTTCCCTCCAAAGGCATTGCGTGTTCATCCATGCATATCCGTTCTTCTAGCAGGCTTGGCCTCCGTTGCAGCAGTCACCATGCTAATATCCCTCTGTAGTGCGAGCCAGAGGAGGTTGGCTTCGAAGGGCCTCCATACCCGCCAGCTTTCAGATGAAGGCAATTCCAGCTCTAATCTTACCCCGCAGTGTGTTGTTTATTCGAGATCAAGTAGTATGTCAGTTTCGCCTCCTCAGAGGAAACTGCCGCTGAAAAAGCGGAAGCTGCCGGTGGCAGAGGGCACGGCGTTGGGCATAGGAGAAGAAGAGTGGATCAGTGGTCCTTCAGGCTCCCCAACCCCAGTCTCATCGAATTCGCTACTTCGGGAACTTCCTCCAAGACCATCGGAAGCTCCTGATTTGCTCCACGGCATGCAGCGAATTGCTGACCAGAACACGCGATATCCTACTCCACCACCGATAAGCCGGAAAACATGGCTAGACGCAGGATGCAGTGGCGTCGACCATGTAGGCATCCGGATGTATCCCAGCTTTCCATGCTCTAGTTCATCGCTGTCGATGCTCGAAACGATTCCGGGGACGCCATCAGGCACTCCGGAACTTCCATCATTATCTGCCACTCTTCTGCTACCGGAGGGATTTCCGATTCCACAGACACCCATATTTAGGGGAGTATCGGAAGTGGGGGCAGGTTATGGCCAATATATCCAGCAAACATCTCTAGGCTCCTCGGGCCCAAGTAATTCGCAGTCGGCTTTTTGGACAATCCTGGGAGGGAGCGCTCGACGTTCGACTCAATCGTTATCGTCGCCCCTTGAGCAAGTGAGACACCAGCACAAGAAGGGACCATGGTCCCGATGGGATCAATGGACTAAGGAAGTGTTGCCACGGGGAGGAGGTTATGATTTACCGTGCCACAATCCTGCCGCTTCCGGCCCTAGCAAACGGCATCCAACGAGTAATGCACTGCCAACGGTTCACTTTGGAGCTTTAGCGCCGGGACCTTTTCCGTTCTTCCATCTTTTGGCAAGGCAGACAACGATACATCCACGCGTGGCCGAGGCGGGTCCTCCAGAAGAAAGATCAACGGAAACCCAAATGCAAGAACGGCTAGATCAGATTCCAAGGCCTCATGGTGTACATTCAGCAACAAGCGTGGTTACACCGGGAGATAAGATCGGAAGGGAATGCAAAAGCAACTCGGGCAGTGAAGCGGAAAATGCTCTGGAGATTAAGACGAGCTCAACAGAAGAAGATAAGCGCGAAGCTAAGCCACCTGGACCAATACAGTCCCTTCAGAGTTTAACTTCGTTTTCCCCGGATGTTTCCGGTTGGTTACCGCTAGAATTTCGTCCCACAATGGCCCTGCCTCTTGAGGATTCTGAATCTCAAGTTCACCTATTTTTCCGCCAGCCGGTACTGTATCCTCCAATAGTTTTGAGGCCATTCTGCGCAGCAGCTGCCTTCGGCTTTAGGCCTGTGCCCACAGACCCAGTCCCCCTACTGGAACAATCGCGCAGGATTCTTAGGCTGTCTATTATTACTCCTGAAGATCTCGAAAGATTAACTGCGATAGCGGAACGGCTAGTTTCGTACGCGATGGTTCATCAGACGAAACCTTTGACTAATTGCACTTACCTCCGTGCTCTTGAAGGCATGGGGCTGCGCTTTATGATTCTCGACGCGGTTCTCTGCATAGTAACGCTTACAGGGGAACAGCTTCCAAATTTTTGGTTTGGGCATTTGGCTGCCTTAATACCTGACGAAATTCCACGGTATCCACAAACAGCATCTGTGAATGAGCGAACGCGCTTCCTGGAGGAACTCTTGCAAGGTCTTTCAAGAGCCCTGCGCATCTTGAAGACTGGGAAGCGACCGAAGGCCAGGGACATTGTAATGTTGAAGCAAATGCTGTTCTGCTCAGAACAGTCTCATCGACTTTTTCGGAGCAGTGCATTTGACGGTTGGAGAACTGACGAGAGAATTGCACACTGCGTGCATGGAGGGGCGCCCAGAGGTGAACTTCAGGTCTTTCATTGCGAATAGCTATTGCTGTGTTTCTAGTTCTTGCGCTAGGTTGGTCAAACGCTAACAGTACAGGATAACGTAAAGCGGAGAAGCTATGTGGGGAGAGCGGGCAAATTAGAGATTGCTGGGGAGGGCCTCCAAACGCTGTTCGATCTTTCCAGATTGGGAAAATTCGCAGAGCAACACAGCTCTGAGCATTAGTGAGCAACAGACATGATGTATGTGTATTAGTGGCTGTTGAAGCGTGAGTAGGTAGTTGACTTGTGGTCTGGAAGGCGTACATTGGTGCAGAAGATCGTGGAGCTATAGGGGTGGTCAGCACGGAAACAAAGTTGGCGAGTAACCCCGCAGGTTCGTGCTAAGTGGAGCGCATGCCTATTAAGGACAATCCAGGGGCTATCGCGAGTTTTCGATTTTGCTGAAACAACTTGAAGCGTCTTCGCTGTGCTTCCGGGCGGATTCTGGCAGCCCGTTGGACATGTTCACTGGACATTCAATATGAGCAGAATATTTCATCCAGTTCTCGAACGTTTGAAAGCGAATGGGGGAACCTCCAATTTACGTCCTCCAGCTTGTTGCTATGCGCGCCATCGAAGTGCCCTCAGCAGGGACTACGAGGACAGGCGAGTTCGTGCATTGCCAAGGCATTCTGCTTAGTTTTGAGGGTACATGTAAGGCCGGTGGGTCGCTCGTACTAGTTGGAACTTGTATTATTAGGTGAAAATCGCCTTTGCCAGTTTTTCCAGCATCTTTGTCCTGACCAACGAAGTGCAGCGACAGCGCAGGCGCTTTTCTTTATTGGTGAGCAGTACTTTGGTGGCTAATGAATGCTAGTTGTAGCTTTCTAAGGCGTGAATAAATTGGTTTGACCGTTTACACAAACTCCCAGTAGACTTGGTGCTTGTTTT
>NW_013547059.1:0-12805 GCF_000499425.1 Eimeria acervulina
TATGTTGGATGGCTTATCTTCTTTCTCTCCCCTTACCTTCTCTTTAATTTAGATGTTTTTTATTTGTTTTCTCTCCGCAGGATGGAGAACGACGAGGGCCGTGTTGTTGATTTGTACGTCCCAAGAAAATGCTCCGCCACCTCGCGGCTGATCCCTGCGAAGGAACACGGGGCCGTTCAAATCAACATTGGGATGGTGAGAATAATATATATATATATATATATATATAACTTGTATCCTCCTTGATCCTCGACTCAGTTTATACTCGACTGAGTCTATGTTAGACATATATATTCGTTTGAGAATATTGTATATATAGGAATGCATACATGTGTGTGTATGTGTATGTTGTATGCATTTGAGTTGATTGTATTATATTGAATTTAACTCACATATACTTCTGCACATTCATGTTCATGATCGAGTTTGTAAACTAATTATAGATGCTGTCTTGCATACTTTTACGTGTATATATTTGTATATGTGTATATCATATCCTGCACATTTCAGTAGGTATTGCACGAAGTTTAGTATATTTGGGCTGTTATATGCGACAAGAGGCGGATCTCACCGCATAATTTGCTGTGGTTTTCGTTGTTTTTTCCCGCACTGTTTGACGTTTAACAGAATATTCGCAATCCTAATATCATTCAAACGCTTATTTCTCTGTTTTGCTTGTTTTAAACAGGTAGACGAGAGCGGCAGATACACCGGGGAGTACACAACGGTCGCGTTGAGTGGTGCGGTGCGTCAGCGTGGGGAAAGCGATGCGTGCATGAACCGTTTGATGCACGAGAAGAAGATCTTGAGCTTTTCGAAGTAAATAAAGTTAATTAATTGTAATTAATGCAATTATTAATTGCAATTAATGCAATTTAATTATCAGTATACTTCCAGAAAGGCTGGAGGTTACTCACACCCTCCTACCCGACCTGGAAGCGGCAGCAGAGACAAAAACATGAACAGCAAACTTTTGCGCTGCAACAATTTAATTCAGTACATCTTGACTCCCGTTTCGAAGCGAAATATACATATAATGTAAATAAAAATATATATTTACACATTTATACAAATGCGGAGACTGCTGCTGCAGGAGTTTGCTTCGTCGTTTCAGTTGTCGAATTGTCTTAGTGTACAATTGATATTAGTTGTTTTGGGAAATTTCAATTAGACGAGAATGTCTTTAAAGGGTATTTATTACGAAAAGGGAGTTTTATTAGGTCTCCACCGTGTAGAATACTGCGCTGATATATAGGAAACTGCATGGAACATCTATGTTGCTGGAAGTATACTTAGAGGTATACTGAACGATATTCAAATATGTCTGTGTATACCAGGTGGAAGAGCAGCTTGAATGATCCCTAATTTATTCTTTGAGTTCACTTGTTTTATTTCTGTCTCTCTTCTCTCCCAATGATAGGCTTGTCTCTGAACTTCAATAGTATTTAATACATATCTGAATCTGTCTACCAATGATGAAGGCAGGAGTAGCTTGGCGTTAGAAGAACAGAATGTATTTTTGGTTGTGTTTTTCTTCTCTATTTGTTTGACGACTGCAAGGAGAGTAGTGAATGAAGAACCTTTAGTTAGATTTGAAGAGGAGTTAAGAACTCCTAATACGCATATTTGAACCCCTCTCCACTCTTGAGACTCTTTGGGGGCACTTGGAGATAATAGAGCGTAGATAAGGCAGCAGGAAGCTATTGCTTTCTGCGTGAGTTTCAGCAGCACATCTTTTTGCAGCTACAGCTGCAGGAATACTGCACAGCAACTCATTGTTGAGACACAAAAGCAAGCCCCCTCTTGCCGCATGCAGAAACACTGCGGGTATTTGTTGAGTGAGCCCTCAACAGCTTATTTGCATGCGTTTAGCTATATCAATAAAGCCAATATTAGACAGTCCATGCGCTACGAGTTTGGGTTCTAAGAAACGACCTTCACTTGTGCAGTATCGGCACATCCAGCATTTCATATTTAATGCTTTTTATTTAGTTAAAGAAAAAGGGTTTCTTCTTTTAGCTGCTTCCGTTTGAACACCTGCAGCCGACGGACCACTGCGCCGCATGCGGTTGACTGGATGAGACTATCTGGAGGGAAGAGGGAGGGTAACAAAAGCATCTAGTATTGCACAATTATAATTAAATTGAGTTAAATTATAATAAAAAACTAAAAGAGATGTTCAGAGGCCGTTGGTTTCAGCGCTCTTGGTACTTCAAATACAACTGTGTTGAGGTGCCGCCGTACGCTGCATGCAGAGGGAAGCAGAGAGGAAATCAATCGAAATCCACAGCAGCTGCAGCGAAATGAAGTTTTTAATTGTATTTTTTGAATAAATAACTCTATATCTGGATGCTTGACCTCGTGTTCCCCTGCTTTCCCCGCAGCACCTCCTCGTGCACGCAGAAAATTCACTGCTGCTGCGTCTTTGAAACATTCATTTCTGATTATATGCAGCGTACATACACCCGTGTGCTTTGAGAATTAAACAATTTACTCTCATGGAGATTCCTTCTCCTGGAGTTTCCTCTTCGCGCTTTCTCTCTGGAGGTCTGCTGGCGCCTTCCCCGGCTAGCTCTGTCTGATGTATTAGTTGTTGCATGTGTCAATCGAATTCAACAACAATACAAATTCTCAACGAGAATGACCTCTCAGGGAGGCGAGATTCGCAGGCATCCCTGTCACGGGGGCTTGTTGGGTCTCTGTACCGCTAGCAGCAACACCAGCAACAACAACCTGCAGCAGCAGCAGCAGCAAGACAGCTACCCCCATGCCACTGCCCTAGCACAAGGCGACCACTTGCAGCAGCAGCAAGACTATTTGTGGGCTGAGGCGTACAGCATGAGCAATGCAGAGGGGCCTGTACTGTCTGGACAGGAGGTGCCTGCACCACACCACGTGCATTGCAGTTGCAGCTGCTGCTGCATCTACTGCTACAAAGGACAGGGGGATCAATACGCCTCTGAAATTAAGCAACACGAGGTAGAAACTGACGGCTTCGACGCTTTGATCTCCTCCCATGCACTTCCTTGCGAGCAGCAGCAACACCAGCAAACAAGCGAAGCCGTTGAGTTCTGCCCTTGTCACCATCACTGCCAGCAGCAGCACCAGCACCAGCAACACCACCACCATCACCACCACCACCATCACCATCACCACTCTGGAGTTTCTCAAGTTGCACAGCTGGCCGTCAGTGCCCCCAACGTTTCGTCTGCCGATGAGCAGGCAGCCATGCTGCCCCCCCCTTCTGAAAAGGAAGAAGACGAAGAGCCTGTGGAGTACGAGTACTATGTGTGGGACCCAGTAGCTCAAGAATACTTACAGACTGACAGACAAACAGGGGAGAAAATGCTGCAGGACCCGCAGTACTTCCAATACCACTACCGACTTGTTGAAAATACACAAGACGGCGAAGCTGTGCTGTTACCTGAACCCGTAAATGCTGTCGTTGGACCTTGGAGCGAAGACCTGCAGGGCGTGATGCAGCAGCAGCAACAACCGGTTCCAGTGGGGCTTTACAATGTGCAGCAGCAAGAAGATTACCCAATGAATCTTTATCATCATCAACAAGGGGGGCCCGCCGGTCCTCACCACGACCAGGAAGAGGCCACATGCTTTGTTAGTGCTGCACACTTAGAGGAGGGAGGCGGAAGGAACAGCTCTCGATTCAGAGGCCCTCAAGATGGTGGTGTGTCGTTGCAAACCCCCAACCCATTACAGCTGACGACACCCCGACAGGACCCCTTAGTGCGGCCCATCTCATCACAGAGCCGCTGTAAACAAAAACAACAACAAGGCCTCCGAAGAAACTGCGTCGCTCTTGAAAAGGAAAATTGCCCACAGCAAACCACCTGCAGCGCACACCCCACTTTAAACGACTGGGACACTTCTCCTCTCACAGGCGACGTTGAGCGCTGGGGCGCGGGTGGGAGCTCCAATCTTTTTCACCGTCGAGGCAACGGAACGCCGAGAGCTAAAGGCGTCGACCGCAAGTCAATGCGGATGGAGGCCATTAAATCAAATCCCCGGTTTTTCATCTCCTGCAGCAGGCCGTGGGAAAACCCTTCTACAAGCATGCGATTCAGGGATCTGCAACTACGACAACTGAGACATTTGCAGAGAGTGCAGGAGTTAGAGAGAGATGAACTGCTTAAACGACAAGTTATGCTCGATGAAATGGCAGCGGCACTTCCCAAGTCATCGCAGGAACTTCTGAATGCAGAAAGCAGCCGAGCTTGGCGAGACCCAAAACGCCCCGCTAACGATGGCCGAACAAAGAATTGCAGTCGAACCTCTACTCAGGGGCACCTACGTGAAACAGAACGCCGAACTCGAACAGATCCTGTTAATAGAGGACGCTACTTTAGGGATGTGTGGAAAAGTGACAAGTTTCTAGAGCAACAAAAACATCCAACATTCGACGTGAAGGCATACGATGCGTGGTTGAAAAACAGTGGACATCTTATTAGAGGCAGGGCCCTAGAGCTGCAGCAAGAAGAGCAAAGGTTACTCTCCAAGCTACAGCAGGAAAGAAGCACCCGTGTAAAGCGATGCGGGCACTGAATGAAGGGAGGTTTGACGTAAGTGTGTTGAAATCTACAATGAATCAATTCTGTTGACCAGTGTTTCATATGCCTCATCGCTTTCCGTTTGGGTATTTTCACCGCCACACATTAGAGACCCATGCATTGGAGTTCCGATCGATGTCGAACACGTCGAACCCCGCCGCGGGACACCCATCCCACACGTCATGATGTCATTAATGTGGTGATAGAAATGGCTGTCGGGAAGTAGCTTGATGAAGCCAGGGCTTGAGAAGTTTTCTCCCAGGTCTTGGGAACTACCAGTTGACGTGAGGCTTGTAACTGAGCTGCTTCTAGGGATCGGTTGGTTTGGTGTCTCAAGTTGGCCTCCATTTGAATTTCCGTGGACTTTCCGTGGGGCTAAGTAGAACGATGCGTCGCTGGTAAGAATCCAATTGTTGATCCTTATCGCGCGGTCTTGCGATTGGAAGTCCGGCACACACTCAAAGACGGGTAGGACCACATTAACGGCCTCCGAGTCCGGGTACTCGGAAAAGAATGACTTTGAATTGCTGTCATACAAGAGCTTTTCCGCCATGGACAGTCTTTCCATAGGCAATAGATTCCCCCATCCCTTCTCAAAGGCCTGCATATACGCGTTGTAAATATCCGTTGTTTCGACGCGCCTTCGGATTTGGTAGATATGAAGAGGAAATAGGAACGGGGTTGTAAGTAGTTGAAAAGCTGTGGGTCTTTTCTGCGGGTCTTTGGTCAAGCACTTCAGCAGGAAGCTCATAGCGTCCTGCCGCAGAAAGGGCAGACGGTCAGTCACATCTTTTTCTTTAAATGCAGGTATTTGCCTAGAAGCTTCCTGTAGGATGTACGACGAATTGTGATGCACAGCCTGAAACAAATACAAAAAATGGTCTCACGTTCATGTTCAGGCACTCGAATAGACGCTCGCCAGTGAGCAGCTCAAAGAATATTGTCCCTACAGCCCAGATATCCACGCCGTAACTGTACCCTTTACCGGTGGGCATAAACTGCTCCGGCGCGCAGGCAAAGCAGGTTGTGTAGTTTTTTGTCAAGATGAGTCCTGGCTTGACCTTTCTGTACAGCAGAAAGAACTTGCAAGGGCCTACTCTAGGCACGGCAACGTAGGCAGCTGACTTACGTGCTGTTGCCAAAATCTATTATTTTCAATTCGTCGTTTTGGAAGCAGTCTCCGTGCCGCACGAGGATGTTTTGTGTCTTGAGGTCTCGGTGAATAACGCATTTTGAATGAATGAGCACCAGGGAGCAAACAATTTGATAAATGTAAGCCCTGGCAACCTCCAGCTAAGCACACATCAGGGGATTTCGGTTGTCATAGCAAGCACGTTTGTTGCATTTCGTATTCGTACCGGCATCCCTGTGGTGTATTTTGCCTTGAGCAACTTTCTTAACTCTCCTCCGTTGACAAGTTCAAGTGCCAGATGGTCGTGAGAATCGCCGACAGCACTGTGATGAGCGACAGCAGCAGCAACTGCCGAATTTCCCACTTCCAGCGCAACCGAATGCGCCATGAGTCCAAGGAACTTCGAAGGATGAGGATCTTGGGCCTTGTAGGTCAGCAGAGCCCCTTCCAGACGGATTTCACAGATGAGGCTAAACTCATGTCGTAGCATTTCCTTGGGTTCCCGTTTAATGGCGACAGGGCCTCCGTGCCTTCTGTCAATTGCAAGAAAGACCTCTCCATTGCCTCCCTTTCCAAGCCGTGTGTCCAGGAAAACTTCGAAACGACGAAAAACAGACAGCTGGTACTCTGTAAAAAGAGTGCTCTCCGCAGGAACGGAATTTCCAGCTGTTTCCACAGGTGTATCTGGTGGGACACAGCGGCGAATTGGATTAGGACGGTCGACTCCAAGAAGGATTCGACGAAAAGAAAAAGAACAAGCGGCATTGCCATCTGCGCCGAACGGTTTGCCGTTCACGTTGATGCCACTTTTGGGGATCATGCGGAACTTGCAATTTTCGGCAGCGTCCAAGTGGGTGAACACTTCGAAACCCTTTCCCGTCTCCTTGAAAAAGTGGAAAGACCCACAGGCGTTTCCTTGAAACGGAGACGCCGTAACAGGAGGGTTTTGACGCACAGAAATGTTTCTATCGCGGACCTTGATGCGCAAATAGCCACAGTTGCCTCTGTACTCCGGATAGGGGCCGAGAGGAACTGGCACCAAAGTGCCTGACAAGTTGTTTGTGCAGTTACAGCCGATAATATAGTCTCCAGGTTCTGTGAAGACAAAGGTCGAGGGGTAGGGGCTAGACTGGATCAAGCAAAAATAATGAGCTTTCCGCAAAAATGTCTTTTCCGATGCGGGCGTTGTCCCACGCTGTTGGCGGCTTTCTTCGGAGCTGAAAGCTGCTCCTGGAGAGACCGTCTCCGCAGTTGTTCTAGCGAAGCTATTCGCTAGTTTCCACCTGCCGAACATCTTGACAAGTCTGTGGAAGAGCAAAAAAAAATTCAGAATCCGCTACTGCGACGATCGCATACGAAAGAAACGCCCGACTCCTGTTGTCGTGTTTTAGTTTCCACCTAATACGGAAGTGAAAACGATGGATGAACGGGACGGTCGCGGAATAGCTGAGTGGTGCGATTCGGGACTGCGAACCGGAAGTCTTGTGAAGGCCGGATTTCCGCTTTTCGTGGAAAGCGGCTCCAATTGAAAAAAAAAGAACAACTGGGTCGCGCGGATTGCGATTGCGCGAAAAACAGATTAACGGGGTAAAAACAATCAACGCATGAGCCTTTAGTATGGCAGTACGTGAATTTCTACAATTGGGGCTGCTACTTGAAGGTATTGTGAAGAGCAATTTTTGGGCGCTTTAGCGAGCAACCAGAAGAGCTGTCCATACAGCCCGTTACACCAAAGACCTCTGTTAGCATCTATGATTGAAACATCCGAAAAAAGCAAAAAGATATGGCCTATCTTCTAGATTATTGTGTGCTCTTCTCTTTAAACGCGTTAATCTACTGTTTTCGTTGCATTATGGAGACGTTTCGCAGGGCGATCTCTCTCCAATCGGAATCGCCCGACCCGTTGTTCAGCTCGTGCATGGCTACTTGAGTATAAATATTCCTCAGGTTACCTGTGACTTCCGTCTTATATATATTTACATGAAAGTCTAACTGTGCAACAATCCTGAGCCTGTTTGCATGATAAGTGTAGTAACGCGTGCGCTTCCCCGTTTGTTGCATTCAGAGCAATGAGCTGGTAAAGTTCCCTGTCGTTCCTGCGGCACTTCAAAGTGTAAAACTTTCCATGAACAGTTTTATTTGTTTCTTTATTGCCTTTTTATTCTTGTCAACAAGGCAGTCCGTGCAGATCTGCCTCGCTTTGACAGCTGCGCAAGGGGCAGGTTTCTGGCTAGCGGAGTGGGGGCCAGAGCTTCTGAAAAGGTCGAAACAGCAGCTTCTGAATCAACTAAAGACACCAGTAACCAATGAATAAGAGATTTCCAAATTTATGCAAGAAAGGTCCAATTTTCCCTTACTTCCCCAGCCTTTTGTTTTGACGACGGCAGTGAGTCGGCTGCCCTTGGCCCCTTCGCCGAGACCCACGACGGTGTGGAGGAGCTCCTCTGGAGGGACTTCGAAGCAAAGCAGATATGCGGTTTGGAAAATAAAGGTCTTGGGCTTCTGCATGCCTCTTTCAAGGTGTTCATCTTGCTGAAGCCCAGCGGGATCTTCCCCAGTTGCTCCCGACGTGGATTTTCCGCTGGTCTGGTCACGCATTCTTCACCACTGGTCAACAACCGGTGCTAAACTGCTTTTTATTGTATCTGTTCACTTGCTGAAGGTTGTTGAAAGGACGTTGGTAAAGTGAAGCTGATCGGTGGCCGCATCCCCAGCCCTCCCCAACCACGGCTTCCCTCTGCAGGGGAGGCTCGAGAGCAGCGGTGGCGGATGTAACTGCTCCTTATGTTTCTCTTTTAGCAAGCTTGGCAAGTACTGGGGAGAAGTGTGTTGTGGATTCTGTCTTGAAGGGGTTCGCCAGCAGCAGCAGCAGCAGCAGCAGCAGCAGTATCTGGCGTTTCTCTCCCGTGCTGCTGCAGCGCATGCATCTGTTTCTCTGTATGTCTGCCTGAAGACCTAGGGTTTCTCTACAGTTGAAGCCGCAGCAATGGATGGCCCTGGAGGCGGGGGAAACCCCTTCCTGCACACATGTCTGGCTCGTGGGGACTTCATGGCTTTCTTTGCGGAGTTGCCGAAGACGAACAATTTGTTTGTTCGAGACAGGGGAGGACGGACAGTGATGGAGTTGGCGATGCAGATGACGGTTGAGCTGTTTCAGTCTTGCTTCAGCACTTCTTTTCCCATAGACAGTACAGCTTTAGGCAGAGGCTGCTGCTGCTCCTGCGCCGTCTGTGCACACAAGAGGCACCGCAGTATGAGGGACGGCGAGGGAGAAAACCAAAAGTCTTATAACTGCAAAAACCCCATGCGGATCCGCTACAACGAGGAATATCTTTCCATGTATGAACAGCCCAGACAAATGAGAATCAACGCTAGAAGCAAGCCCCCTGTTCCCTCTCTGCCGCCTAAATATAAATACGTACCTGCACAATATCCTCAAGAATGGACACCTGAGGCCTCTGGCCTTCCCTGCGCCCGACAGCCAAGAGGACCACTGGACCACTCCCAAGGTGCCTATACACCCCAACTCTCCTCGTATAGATCTGCACAAGTAATATGGATCTATTATCACCCAGGACCCCTGAAAAAAGTATCGGTGTAGTTGTGCTCGATGCTGTTCAATAATTTCTGTTTCAGTACGTCTGCTTAATCAGCTGTACCTACGTGGGATTGCGTAGCTGCATGCAAATGTTTTGGTTCTTATTTGATTTGATGCTTGCTCCATTACTGAGCTGCTGCACTGAGCAGCCTTGTCCTGACCACAGGTAGCAGCAGCAATACGACTCAGTGCGTGTTGTCTTTTGTTGCAGAAGCAGGGGCAGCTGCTTTCCCTCTTCCTTCTGGGGCGCTAGCAGCAGTTCCGCCCCCCTCTTTACCTCAGCAGTATTTCTATCCTTGTGAAACAGAAGGGGATGAGGCGCTGCTGCAGCGAGGCAGCCGCGCTGCGTTGGCTCAAATACAACTTGAAAACAAAATGCTGCAGCGGGAGGTGCTGGTTTTAGTAGAAGACTTGTGCGGGGGCCCTATCTGCGAAACAATGCGAGCTCGAATGAAGCGTCTGCTGCAGAAGCTGCGGTCTCTTATACTCGTTATGAAGCGTCTAGGCAGCTGCCACCTCCTCCGGATCAAAGCTACGGAGGCAGCTGTACAGACAGAACTCTTACAAAGCAAAATCACATACCCCTTCCTCTATACTGCACTTATGCATAGAGCTTTTAAACTGTACCCACAAGGACCTAATGGACAGGTACGAAGATTAAATTCTTTTCCTATTATCTTTCTTATGTTTCCTTTTCTTATTATATTTCTTTTGTTGTATTCCGTTTTTGTATGATATATTAGAGCGTACCATCGTGTATTATAATCTATTATTCTGTATATTTTATTACTTTAGGGTATTACTATGCTATACTATTCGTTACTATGATATGTTATGTATATTATCATCGTTATATTTTATTACATTATATAATATGCATATCCATGGGGCGTCAAGAAGTTTGTTTGTACGGGTTGGTTTAGAGAGAGACAGAGTGAAATCGATGTTTTGTGAGTCGTATGAAGAGAAGAATGAAGTAGGGTTTTTGCTGTGCTTTCTTTGTGAATAAGAGAGCATCAAAGCGTTATATTATATATATTCATACGTACGCATCTATTACTGTTTGCTTAACAATTGTATATTACACATTATATATATATTTGTATGTATATTCATATGCGTGCACCATGGAATAGTTTAGTGGTTCTAGTACGTAATAATATGCCTATTAATATATATCAAACTATTATTCGTTTATTCGGGCCAAATGAAGACCCGCTTATACAATAAAAGCTCTTAGACACATTTACACAACTCAATTCATGCATTTAATTAAGGGTGTATTTGCTTCCAGGTGTATTTGTCTACCGTTGTATGTACAAAAAGTTGTTTGTACTTCTTCCGAGTTGAACATATTTGTTTAAAGCGTTTAAACCCGTGCTTGTAGAGTATTACTCGTATAAACGTTTTTTTTTGTTTCAGTAGATATTCACGTACATTGTTATACCTGTTGAATGCTAATCCATTCTAATCTATTCGCTTCACTTTGCATGCACTTCTTTCATGTTGCATTTATTTGCTCCAAGTCGTATTTATTTGATTCCAATGATTTATATATATATATATATACAGAGAGAGAGAGAGATAAATCTACGTAGATATACAAATATATATATATATATATATATGTTTATACATTGTTTTGCGTTGTCATTGCAGGTGTTTGATCCTTTACACCCTGCAGACGGTCGTCGAATGGTGCAATTTTTGGTGAATTATCAATTACCAGGTTTTGAACTTTGTTTGTTTTTGGGGAATGTGATGTCTTTATTTAGCGACTTTGTTTCTTTTTTCGCTGAAGACGATGTTAGTATCTGGAGACCTTGCAGAGAAGTACAGCAATTTTATTTGCATATGGCTTTCGCTCTAGACAGCGTCTTCTTGTTTAAATTCATCATTAACTTCGGACAGCTATTCGCTGCCCCTGCTGATGTATTTAAATGGGAAGATCTCCTCTACGTCCTCATGGAAGTAAGCCAATATAAATCCCTTTTCATCGACTAGCTGTATGCATGTACACCCCAAAGAACTGCACCAAGCCCTCAACTTCGATTCACTTTGTTTTATTTTGTTTCCTATCATTACAGCTTGCTCTTTTTTTGGTGATTATTAAGTGTTTGTTGATGCTGTTTTTCATCATCTGTCTTAGAACAACTCTCCTTCTCTCTCTTTGCCCTCTGTTTACTTCACTTTGTTTTGATTCTTCTTCTTCTGCTTGCAGCACCGAGACAGATTCAGGCCTTACTTCTCTGCTCTTCTTGCTTCACGTCTCAAGAGCCGCGTGCAGAAGCGGCTTGTGGCGGAGGGCACCGCACAAGAAATAAGAAATAAATATCCTCCAGGTATGGCGATGCATCTCCTGTTCATTTATTACTTGATAAATATCTATAAACACATATTATTACACAAATATAATGCTTATATTTCATTGTTTACTATTTATTGTTTCCTTGCACCTTATCATCCATCTTGTTGAGTTGTTTACCCAGCTATAGACTCTCATCTTCCGTTATATATCTGTATTTTAATCTGTATATCGGTAGCTATATATCTACATCTGTGAATCTATATCAATATCTACATGTATATATATATATATATTTAATATATATGTATATATACATAAACATATCCTTCTGTGCCTCTCCCTTCCTATGTATATATATTATGTATACCTATAAGTATGTATAAATATATGTATATATATATAAACAAAACAAAAAACAAGCAAACATATATATACATATATATAATATGGGTGTGCGTCTGCTGCAGAGCCTGTGAAGTATCCGTGTGAAGAGCGGCTGTTGACTCGGAAGGTGTTGGGGGAGTATGCGTCTTTGTTTAGCGAAGAAGAGGCGAAAGAGTTTAGTGAAATGCTCAAGAGATGGAAGTACGGAGCAGCAAGACAAGAAGGAAAAGCTACAAGAGGACAAACCCTTAGACCGAGCATTGCCACAAACGCATTTATTACTGCTCCTCAGGCCTTCTGGGGCTAACCTAAAGGCTTGCTAAGAGAAAGAATTAAACAAACTGCAGTATTCAATTCAGTATAATAATTCACACATTCTCTTATGCACATAGCCATACTCTATCTCTCAAACCCCCTCCTAGTGCAGCATAATCAGCCGCAGCACCAGCTGCTGCGGCGGTTGCTGCTGCTGCTGCTGCAGTTCCTACTGCTGCTGCTGCTATTCTCTAATACGCAGTTTTAGTCTCATTTGTATATTGCGTATTATATTTCTGTGTTTGTCTCTTCGTGAGAATAACGCAGAGGAAATTCATTCCTCTACTTCTTTATTTCTTCTTTGCTAATTAGCGATGAAGAAGAAAGGAAGAAAAGACTTCATAAGAAAAATAAAATAAAAACAAATAATTACTCGAGTTATACAACACACTAACAACAAGCGAACAAGCAGCAGAAAGCGCTGCAAAAGAAGCCCACCGTATAATAAGAAACAGTTATTTGCTTGTCCTTACTTTCAACATATATATATATATATATATATA
>NW_013547058.1:0-13872 GCF_000499425.1 Eimeria acervulina
ATATATATATATATATGTTAGTACTACACTAATATTACTACTAATATATATATTATAATTATATATATATGTATATATATATTAGTACTACACAGTGGGACCCAACAAGAAGTCGGCACAGGCTACGCATCGCGGTTGGTGTGGTGTTAGTAGTTGGTATATATAATTATTTTGCGTGAAGTTATGTTGTTGTATTTGTTTATTTTTTTATTATTATGGAGATTATTGTTTTCTTTTTAGCTCTTCACTGTTTTTTTAATCGTTTAACACATTAATGCGTGGAGAGCGAAGGAGGCTGCGCTGCACGGAGGCTTCTACAGCATGCTCACTCTTGTGGGTTAAAATTTGAATGTATTTAAATTATTTGGAACAAATAAATTGAAAGCTATTTGTCAAGTGAAATACATTAATTTCATATTTCATCGTATATAGAGCGTGGAAGGGTACAAGCTGCGGTCGGCTGTCGCGGTGGGAGCTGCGAGCCACCGGCAGTTAAAACTTTTACTGCAGAGTTTGTTTTGATTTATTTCGTTTGAATTATGTTAATCTGACTTTGTTATGATATTTATTTCATTTTTCTCGTTTAAACAATACCCCACATCGTCATCTTCCTCCGACATCCTGCTGCAGCATCTCCACCTGCATGAGCACAGAGGCGCCTCAGCATTTGTTGTGCTTTCTTTAATTCTTTTTTCTTGTTTTCTCTGCATTTTATACATTTTTTAATGCATTTGAAGAGCAGAAGCGGCATCTTGCAGAGCATCCCACCGTACGATACCCCCCAACCCTTTCAACGCATTATCATTATTGAATTCCTATTAAACGCTGCAACAACAAAAGTAGAAAACAGAGGCAAAATAAAACAAATATCAAAATTTTTAATGACAGCTTGATGGTGGCTGTTGTTGACAGCAGCAGCAGCAGCAAAGCGACACCACCGCAGCACTTGGCTACCCGCTCTCCTCTTTTTTTTTGTTTTAATGCAAACAAACCCTGAAAGAAACAAATCAACGGATAGACTTCCACTGCGCATACACCAAAACACAAAAGACAAGAAATTGTTCCAGGGACTGCAACTGCAGCTTTCTCCCAAACGGTTGCTAATCAGCACCGCATCCATATATATAGGTTTCTCTCTCTCTCTCTCTCTCTATATATATATATAATATTATTTGCATATATATGCATGATCTCATGTGGATTAAACAAGATTTGAACCTGCTGTAATTGTACAAGTGGACTTGCGGATGGACCTGCGGACCTGCTGAGGACAGAAGAGAAACAAGCATCATCATCATCATCATCATCATCATCATCATCAGCAGCAGCAGCAGCAACAGGTGCAGAAGGCTTTTGCTGCCGTTTCCTGGGCTGAGAAGATGTGCCCATACATAGGAGGGAGCAGCAGCAGCAGCAGCAATTAACACCTTCTGTCTGCTGTCTTGCGGGGCACAGATAGCTGCTGGTGCGGTGCTGCTGCTGCTGCTGCCAAAGATGTCTTTCGCTCAGCTAAGTGCAGCAGCTTCTGCTGCTGCTGCTGCTGATGCTGCTTACATGGAAGACGGGCGACAGGTTCAGCAGCTGCGACAGCAGCTGCAGCAGCACGTAGCGAAGTTAAACCTTTTGCAGCGCTCGCATGCAGCGCAAGACCCATTCCGTCTGCTGCCGCATATATCTTTTGAGGAGCAGCAGCTGCTGCAGGAACAGCAGTTACTGCAGCAGCAGCAGCAGCTGCAACGCGAGCTAGAGGCCTCCAGGGCAGCTGCTGCGCGTCTCCGCAAGGCTCTTCAGCAGCTGCAGCTGCACGTAAGCGCCTCTACCTCGCTGCGTGAGCAGCGGCAGCGGCAGCAGCAGTATAAGCAGCAAGCTGCTGCTTGCGAATTGCTGCTGCGAGAGCTGCGGGATGCTGCACAAGGGGATGCATCGTTTTTACAGCAGCAGCAACAGCAGCTGGTGCTGCATGCAGAAGATTCGTCCATGCAACAAGAGCAACTGAAATCACACAGCGTAGAGCCAGCAGCAGCAGGAGCAGCAGCAACAGGGTCTCACACCACTTCCCACCTGAGAAGCTCTTCTGGGGTCGGAGGCCCTGCTATTTTTGCAGCGCATGCAGAGTATCCAACAACAGAGCGGCTGGGGGCCTCTGGAGCAGCAGCAGCAGGAGCAGCAGCAGCAGGAGCAGCAGCAGCAGGAGCAGCAGCAGCAGCAGCGAGCCCCTGGGAGCTTAGCATGGGGAGGATCCCTTTTGGGGATCGTGGGATAGTCGATCCCACCTCCGCTAAGCAGCAGCAGCCTCCTTCTGCTCCCTATGGAGCCGCTTCGGGGCAGATGCATGCAACGCATGCAATGCATGCATTGCATGAATCGCATGCATCGCATGCATCGCACGCAGTGCATATGCTGCATGCACCGCAATCTAATAGCAGCTTGGGGCCCCAACTTGGCGGCTTTATGGCGCCACTGCAGCTGCAGCATCAGCTCATGCAGACAAACACGTAAGAAGCAGTTGGGTCTCTCTTGTTTCTTCGAATGCCTGCTTTTTGTTCGTTTATTCGTTTGTCTGTCTGCATATCATCTGTCTGGCAGTATATCAGTTTGTTTAGTTAGTTTAGTTTGCTCTATTCGTTTCGCTTGTTTGTGTATGTGTGTATTTACATGTTCATTTGTTTGCTCGTTTTTTTTGATGTGCTTACTTGCCTTTGTGCTTGTTTGTTTGATGTGTTTACTTGCTTTGTTTGGTTGTCTGTTTAATGTGATTACTTGCTTTTTCTGCTTGTCTTCTTCGTTCTTGGTGAGTTGTACTTCTTCTGCACCACCTGCAGGGAGTCGCCCTGTGAACAGCTGCATGCATGCATGCGTTCAGCTCGGTACCTATCTTTATTCCTGACAGCAAAATAGCGGCTTCTCTGGCACGGGAGAAGAGGGACAACTTGGTAAAGATTCACCGCGAGATTAAAAGTGAGGCTCTGCAGATCACAGCTCAACGCCTCGCGCAAGTGTATCAGCAGCAGCAGTGAAGTTCGCCTGCTGCTGCTGCTGTGTGCCCGGGTATACGAACACCTGAACCTGTAAACGAAGCGGTGGGGCTCTATGTCTGCTTACGTTGTCTTGCTGTCTTATCCAGGCATTCAGTCTCTGTACGAACAAATGGCCTTCTTCACAGTAGAACAAGGAAGCCGACTAGGTACGCCCTGTGTGCTGCTGTTCGTGTGTGTGTTTTTGCTTGCTATTAGTGTTTCTGTGTCTGTTCCGCGTTGTATCATTTGACCTCACTTGTTTTAAAGAGAAAGAAACGCTTGCAGCCTTTGTTGCAGTTGTTGGTGATGCATGCTGACGGGCAGGCGAGGGTTTGGGGTGTCGGGTTTAGGATTGGGTGGGTTTAAACGTTTCTGCATTAGGCCATGGTGTTTAGAGTTTAGAACTGCACGAGGCAGCAGTTTTCTTTTGATTCGCTGTAGCAGGAAGAGTCTGCGAAATCCCTGCCTAGAAAGTTTTGCTGCAGCTGCTCACGTAGGGCTTCTGGGGTTTCTGCAGGGCTGAAGCGTGGAGTGCCCCTATTTATGCATTCGACTGTATGGTACATGCTGCATGCAGCTGTTGCATTGCGGCATTTGCATGCATTGCATGCATGGGTTTGGTGTGCTGCGTGCTGCTGCAGAAGTGGTAGGGCAGACCCTGGAAGGCACCCGAGAAGAGGCTGCAAGGGCGGCTCGGGAAATCGCAATGGCTGTGCGTGCAGAAAGGAGGAGGAGGTGCCGAAGGTAGGGAGGGGATGTTTCGATTTGATCTTTGCTTCCTTATGCGAAGGAATGTTCTCAGTTTCCTGCTTGCTACCTGGTCACTTGCGCTTAAGAGTAGAGCATCAGCGAAATGAACAGTGCACTGCTGCTGCTGCCGATGGGAACTGCTTGTCACATCCGACCGCACAGTTGTGTTCTCTCTCTGTGTGTGTGTGTGTATGGTGGGGGGTTGGTCTTGCTTTCAGGTGTATATTCACCTGCTCTCTCTTCCTGGTGCTTCTGTCCTTGGGACTCACCATTTGGTGGAGCGCGGCCTCGTGAATTTCGACGATCAACACATGCACTCAAGGCGAAACGTGCATATTATTTGGGGCTTGCAGACAGTATTTGCGCCTGTGGGTGTCTGTTTTTGACAGCTGCGGTGTCAGTTGTATTTCAGAAGAACATCTGCTACCTGCGGCCGAGAAAGACTGCAGGCAGCTGCGCACAGCGTGGTGCCCAAAGAGCTCCGATATTCGGTTGGTGCTGCCTTTGAGGCGTGACGAATTCATTCTTTGCCTTCTTGCAGCGGTAGTTGTTTGTTCATATACGAAGAATTTGAATTCAGACCTCCACAGACGTTGCACCGCTTAAAGTTTTGTTTCAGCCGCTGCATCATTTGAACGCTCTCTTAGTGTTAGTGTGGTGCAAGGGTGGAGAAGAGGAGCTGTTCTAGATCATCGCTATAATTTGGACTTTCCCGTTTATGATCTGCTGAAGGGCCAGCAAAATTGAAAACCGTCAAAGTGTTTTCTACTCCGAACACTCGCCGAAGGCACCGGAATCAATTGTTTCATGCAAACGCAAACGTCTGAAAAGATTAATATTCTTTTTACTGTGAGAGAGGGATGGCTCAGTTCAACGGACCTGTCTTCATGGCCACCCAGGTTGGACGAGTATTCGGACTTCGAAGGTGGCTGGCGATGGTCTGTGCCATTTCCACGAATAATCGTTTTAATATATGCATTTGAATTATATCATCTAATGCAATCAACTCCCCTTTCATGCCCCCTTCAAGCCTCCCTCAAGATGGTCATAAAGAGCTGTCCTTGCGTCTAGCCATATAGGAAAGGTTCAATGGAAAATACTTGTTCAAAATTCCCATTTATTCAAATCCCTTTATGCAAATAATGCCGCTTGTAGGTAAACAACTTCTCTGCCTCTGGTGCAACGAGATCTTTGCTTCGCGTACGGAGGGGTTCATTGAACTGCGAAGTATGCGAATTGCAAATGTGACAAGCATTGCAAAACAATGCCACGCACCTTCGCTAGAACAACTCCCTGGTGTACGAGATACAGTTTCCCGGCAAGCTACGCACAAATTGAACTCAATGACTTGCCAAGGCAAGCCTTCAGCCCTTGATTAGTAGACGTCAGCATGAAGTTGAACGGGTCCCAACACAGGCACAAGCTACGCCTGGGTGTCAGTGGATGGATGCCTTCAAACCTCAACGTATGGACTAGAGCCAGCTGGAAGACTCAAAACACTTCAGCCATTGCATGGCTGCCTCGCGTGTTGTTGCACCTTTGTGCGCCGTTGCATTGGCACTGAAAGTTCTCCATGTACAGCTGGACAACGAGAGGCTTTTAAATATGCACTAGATGGTCCGGCAAAATTCCATATTTTGACACAGTCGCGTCAATGTAACCAGCTATACTAGGTACGAATTTGACGAAACCAACCAGAGGGGCCGCCAATTCTGCTTAATAGTCGTGCATGAATATGGTGTTGTGAATATGGTGTTGCCCGCTGTTCTACTTTCTCTATCTCCTATGGAACTAGCTGGCTTTAAGCACGTCAGAGGCTGGAACAGTGAACATAAAGGACTACAGAGCACACCGATGATCAGAAAGATAAGACCAGAGTCCATCACGTGGTGCTGCCTGTTAGAGCCATGGTATGAAGTCTGCGGCTAACAACCTTCCAAAACAAACTGGCCCAAATAAGGAACTCCTCGGCTCCGATATCTGGGCAAAGTACCGCTACAACAGAGCAGAATCATAATCCCTCCAGATAAACTCTTCGCAGGCCTCGTTGTGGTAGGGTGCCGAGGCCGGGCAGCCTTGACAAATTCAACGCCAAGACAACAGCTCATGAAGCTTCTTTAACAGCAGAGCATAAAGCAAGGTACTATGACTGCATAGAGCCCCTGTGCAAGACACCCTCAGAGCAGTGCTCAATAAACGCTTCCCAGCAAGAATCCGTCTATGCGGCCCCCCAACTTGTCTCAGAAAAAAAGCCTTTGTACCTAAGCACTTAAATCCGTGCAGTTGATTTCTGGGGCGGCAAGCTGCGCAAAGAAGCTGTTTTTTTCTCCATCTTGCCAGCCTCGGTAGCTTCAGAGACTGGACTTCCAAACCGAGCTGGAGCCCCGTCGTTCTGCAGCACAACAGGAACCGCTACCTCTCAAGCAGTACGAATATGAAAGGGTTGTGCATTTGAAATAGACAGACATCAGAATATCAGAAAAGTACCAACTGACCTGTATAGATGCGAGAATTCCCTCAACGACAGCTGAGTCCTCCAGCGCCCCGCTGATGGAAATATCAACTAAGGCTGATCCCTTGTCAGCGTTGGGCTCCTCCTTCTGCTCCTTACACTGAAGCTTCTCGTAAAGCTCCTCTGCAAAGGCATCATGACAGTTCTGATGGCCGATTCCCTGAACTGCGAAATTCGTGGAGCCAGAGACCTTCTCTCCTGTCACCTCGACTCGCCAGCCTGAGGAGCAAACTGGAAAACTTTTAAGTTGCCATAGCACGCCTGTACGAAGTTTGCTCAACATCACGACGGGAATGTTTAAAACAACTCTTTTGAGGTGTACTCTGGTCTTGATGCATCAGTACCTCCGCTTGATCGCTGAGTTGCAGAAAGTGTCAGCAAAAGCAGTATTAACGGAAAAGTGTTCTAGCTGACTCAGCTCACATGATGAAGCCTTGGTCAGCCTCACTGTGCCTTTCAAGCAATTAATTTGATACGTCAGTGAGTTGTCGCCCACACAGTGACTTATCACAAAAGACCCAAGGGTGCCTGAAGAAGCCGAAGACAAGCCACAGCTGCTACGAAGAGCCACCGCTAGGAGTGGAACTGAGTTGATAAACCATGTCTGCATAACAACCTCGTATCAAGCGTCAGAGTTAGGCAGTGTACACTTTGCAATAAGCATACTCTGCTGTCCAGCCTGATTTTTCAAAGTGAGCCATCCCGTGAGCCGCGCGTATTCTCGGCGGAGCCGCGTGTTCTTTAGCTTTTCCTGCTTTAGACTCTGTCCTTCCTCCAGCGGGAAAGAGCCCGAGCTGCAACAAGGGGCATACTCGCCCTTTGCAACTGCCGACACCGAGCTAAGCTGCAAACCTGTCAGCTGGCGCACAGCCGTTACGCACCGCAGGAGGTCCAGAGCCAAGTGATCTGCACAGCGCAGCACCACGCGAGCACAGCCCTTTGCCAGTTCTGGGGAAAGTGCAATTAGTAGAGACAATTTTCAAAAAATGTTATTTGCGAGGTCACTATTGCTCGCAAAATACACCGCCAGCAGCAGTTAGGATCCCATCCCCCGTTCTCTCCCCTACAGCCAGTGTAAAGACAAGACATCTACCCCGTGGAGGCTTACGCTTGATGTCATAGGGAGCGGTGGAGAATTTATGCTTGAGCGCAGTGTCCGTGCCGCATTTGAAGCACACACTTGTAACTCTGCCCAAGACAGCCACTTTGGCAGCGGCCTCAACAAACGCGTCTTCTTGTCGGTTGTTTTCAACCGCATGCCACACAAGCGAATTACTATACGGTTTGTAGGCGTCCAGGAGGGCCGCCGCATTGGAGAGGCTCATTTGCAAGGGAGAGCGCGTTAGCACGTGCTTGCCCGTTGCGAAGATGCGAGGCAGCAAAGACATCTGCAACGAAGTAGAGCAACCCAAAATACAACTGAGCAATCAAATATGCAGGCAGGGCATATAAAACAGCTCAAACCGCCTTCCTACTTGGGAGGCATACCATTAGCTGCATGTGCACGTCGACGACTACCGCCTGAATGTCCGTCCTGTCTAGCAAAGATGCCAGCCCTTGCGACCCGCTGTACAGTTCAACTTCTTGAAGCCCTGCCCTTTTAACCAGGGCAACAACTTCTTCCTGCTTGAATGCAAAGGCTGCGACGATCTTCATGCGCGTGTCACGACGGAGCAGAGGAAGGGCCTCGAATCTACAAAGAGCACATTGTAAGCAAAAACCCCGCAGTAACGAGGAAAATGAGTGACCTCGGACAGTAACACACTTTGCAGGCAGGTATTGGATGCTCCACACAAAACCACTACTTGCTCCATTCGTGATAACAGAACCAGAGACCTACTGGGTCCAGTAGCCAAGCCCAACTAAAGCTATTCGCACTGGGTTTTTGCACATGCTCAACGTGCGCAGCATCTGCTCAGCTTGAGGATAGTTGGGATCGATCTGCAAAGCCCTTTCGCAGCACTTGATTCCAGCCTCAAAGTTGCCTTCGACTTTGTAGCAACTTGCTAGGTTGATGTACGTGGACGGGTGAGTGCGCTCGGCGTCCAAGTCCGCGCTTGCCTAAAAGCAGCATGCGTGCGTGAGCCAAGCAATGATGCATAAACATCCAGAGGTGTGCCGATTAGGGGAGCGATGCTCCACGGATGAGTAGCTGGGAGCTCCTGCAAAAAGTCGGCATGCCAGTAGATTACCTGCAGGAACTTGAGAGCTTTGTCGCATCTGCCAAGCCTCATGCAGATGTGCCCGCACACATCGGCGACGTCTTCCCCTTTCTTCAACTTGTACCAATTAGCAAAGGTCCTTTCCAAGTCCGCTATCAAGTCCTGCTCCGTCCGTGGATTCAGGTATGGATGCACGCATTGGCTCGTGAACTCATTGGAGAAGTTCAAGAACACGTCTGCGTCGTGAGCCGAATATCGGAGCAGCGAAATCAAAGACTTGATGCTGCTAGCGGGCCTGCATGCCATACAACAAATCGTACGAGACAGATGTTGCTTGGCTTCCTACTTCTTAACTGAGAAGCCGAAACACTCCCAGAATAGACCCATAGTACGCCTGCTGGTGGGCATCTGCTGGAGGCAATATCATCTGCTACCACTGTGGCTAGCGAGTCCGCCCACCCTCCTCCGGAAGCAACGGTTTCCTGTGCGGCTCTTTGCCAGCTGATGAGCGCATCGGGTGCGAGATCTTCGACGTCTTCGAGGAAAGCTGCAACGCTCCTCCCCATTTCAAACTCAGTGCCGCAGAGCCACAAGCCTGCGCACAGTCGCTCCGCATCAGCAAACCACCGCAGAATGCTGATGTCGGTGCAGCGACCCAACTCCTTGAACAACCATTCGCCGTGATCGTGCTCCTGTCGAAACAAGAATTACCCGTCACTTGGAATGTATCCCTATAGGGTGTTGCATGGGAGAAGCCACCCATGCACTCAAAGAAGGTCCGTATGGCGTGGAGGTTGAGCATGAAGGAGATGGAGCCGTGAATAGCGATGTGCGGGTCTCTCACACCCACAAACTCATCCACTGTTGGGTAGCCCTTGTCGCCGACTAGGCAGAACAGGCGACCTCCCCCTATGTGCCTCAGATTACGGAAAAGGGCAAAGGCTCCTATTGGAAGCACAAAAGAAAGCTGTTTGTTCAGATTGCGGTAGCGCAGCAAGACCTCTTTAATGGTAGGGTCCTCGTGCAAGTAGGTAATATTCGCTGAGCTAGAAGGGTCACATGCCGCTTCCAAGTCCACTCCCCGCCACTTCCAGCCCAGTGTCATGCGCAGCATTATCTCTGGAGCATCCAGCTCCTCCTCCTCTGAAGGAGAGTACACAGACACAAGCGCCCTCTCAAACTCGTGCTCGGCGGCCCCTGGTGATATCCTGCAGGCCAAAGCGCAGCAAGTGCTTCCAACACCAGATGCACATGGGCTAATACTGTGACGTTGAGTGAGGGCTGAAATTGGATACGAAGAAACTGCAAACACTTAGTCAGGGAAAATCACGACTCGACGGCTCTTCGAGTGCCTGGAGTTTGGGATGCTCATGCTTTCATTCTTCATGAGGCTGTGATGGTGGGGTAATTCAATATATTCAGGTTCTTTCGAAACAGCACTCATTATCAGTGAGAAGGAAATCACCTCCACGAGTCCGTTAGAAGCGAGTCTAGAACGTAGTTGCAAATAGCAACGACAGGAGCCGCTCCATTGACAACTACTTCATTCCTGACGACCAAATGGACCTCCCTGTCTTTGTTTCCATCGAAAACAGCAAAATCAAGCCACTTCATGTCTACAAATGTCTTCAGGGCCGGGTGTCTGGAGCAGAAATCCACGTTGGCTTCTGCCACATCCGAAAACACGACAAGGAAGGGGCGCTCAGGGAGGCCTAGACTTGCGAAGAGCCTCTGATACCGTTGCAGGGCCCGCAGCAGCAAAAACGTGAAACGCCCATGCCCTCCGCCTATCTCTAGGATAATGACAGGCTTTTCTGGGTCCGCCTCCGCTCGTCTGAACCAGTCTTGAAGGAAGTTGATGATTATTTTCGCGTAGGATCTGCACAGGCGACTGTTGCTTGTCACAAACGAAGGCACGTAGTCATGAGCCCACGCCTCAATGGCCACCTGTTTATAGTAGTTGTCAAGCATCTTCCACATGATAGAGTCGCACAAAGGAGAATCCTTTTCAACGCAGAACTTCTCCTGCGGACACTGCTCCACCGGGGCCTCACCCCCTACCGTTGCAATTCCAGAACCCCTGAACGGGGTGGCATTTCCAGTCATTTTCACTATTCAGACTATAACCCGGTGAATGGGCTTATAACCTTCCAAAGACGGTTACTGCAAACCCTCTGTCGAAACTGCTTTGTTCATGCCTAAAACGGGTTCCAAGGGTGGGAAAGCTCCATTCAATATACTGCCGTCAAGAACAAATGTGTTAATTTGATATTCCTGCCTGTAATCTGAATCAAGTGAAAGGAGGAATAGATCTTTTCCTGTACCAGCGAACAGGAAACCACTGGCCACAACAGGGTCGTCAAGTGAAAAACGAAGTCGGAGAGACGCTGAGTGGGTCAGGGGCTGTTTTCCCCTGAGAAGGAAAAAAACCAATGGTAATTAACACGGTGGTCGCTTTCAAAACAAAATACGTGCAGAAACAAGTCACAGCTAGTTTGGGGTTGCAAATGGAAGGCCGTGAGGTCAAGAGGGTCTGCAGTACCGGGCAGTTCAGTGGGCCTCGGACTGGCAGAAAACCTCGCAGATAATAACGGAAAATCGCGTAAAGTTAACAACAAGCTCCATTATTCAAGCATCTAGCAGGTGCCCTGCGTCTACAACTAAAGACACCGGTGGCAGTGATTGGGGCCGTGAAACTGGAGTAAATAGTGTGGCAGTAGTCACTGCTTCTACGCACAACTCGCCGGATGATATAGGCTTCACTTTGTTTCTTTATAACTTGATTTTTTAAACTGGAGCGTCAAAATGGCAGAGCTGTCCAAAGTAAGGCCGTAAATGGCTCCACCCTGTCGGTATTGCGCGCTCCCGACCTCCACACAGACGCGGACCACCCAGCAAAGGAAGGATACTGGGGGATCCAGTATACACATTTACGAAAAATACCATGTGAAATGAGCTTAGATTAAAATTAAAACATACTTCGGCTACGTGGAGCTTCGTCGAGCACTCGTGTGCAGCACGTGTTTGGCTGTAGACTGGTTGTTTAGTTGCTGCTGGTTGCGTTAGTATCAGGGATCAGTGCTCGTGGAAGTCGTGTTTCTAAAATGATAAAACCCACTTCCCAATGAGCATGTGGAACTGCTTCTAGGAGGGGGCGCTAAGCTAAGCCGCGTAACCGTCTCTACCCCACTAGCTTCTTTGGACTATAGGGACTGTAGCAGGATGTCTCTTAAGTGTGTACATGCATTTCTACCTCCGAGCAGGGTGGCAACTGAGGGCGAAGTAAGTATTTAGCAATTGCCTGCCGTGTTAGTTTTCGAGCTTGTGCCTTTATTCCTTGTGGATGCTTGTCAATTGATGCCTAGTTCCAGTCTGTCGAGGTGCATTCCGTCAGCAACGCTCACAAACGAGTGTGATGTACTAGCACCTACGACCATAGAACCCTGTTTCCCTTTTCCCCTGTTCCGTTTAGCGTGCCTAACCTATGCGTGAGCACTGGCCAGAAGATACAGGGCACGAAGGCGAAGGCCCAGAGCAACTTGACCTCTTAAACACCGGGTATCCACCGAGAACGACATCCTCAAGGCTTCCAGGAAGGACAGCGAAGGCTGGAAAGAGTGATAGCGTCGTTGTGTCAAGGATACTTGGCGTGCTCTTCCTTTAGTCTGCTTGACAGAAAGGAGTCGGTCCCAACCGCCCATCACCACCTGCCAGTTCGCCTGGAGGTACGGCAGTATAAGCAGGCATTATCGTCTCACTTCTTTTCCTCTGCTAGAATTTGAATCGTAATACGTGTGTTGTGCAATACGCCCTTTTGCATCTCGGTTTTCCACGATTTCCTTAATGGTCGTTTTAACAGGATATGCGCCGTGGAATAATAGACCGGCAGGAGATTATAGCATGGTCTTTGCTCACGTGACCAACACTACTCTGCTTGCCGAGTCAGACTGAGGTTTATGCAGGTTTGGTGAACAGTGAAAGGTAGACCATTGATCTAGAAACCCCTGCAGCAGCTGCTGCTCCATCAGCTGCTGCATCAGGGACGAAGTACTTCTGCGCCGTTTTCTTGGTAAATGCTAATCTGAAGGCTTCTCCACGCTCCTACTGCTCCTTTAACTACGCCGTAACAAGGACCACAAATGTTTTCCTAGGCCAGCTCTCTCCGCATCCTATTGGAGAGCATTCTCTCGGCTCTCACCGTCTCCAGATGGGTTATTTCACCTGCACTTTCCATGAATTGTTTGCTTCTAGTTGCCATCCAGGGTTAACGGCAGTGCACCTAACATTCCACTGCACATGTGTCAATACATGTGCGTCATGCACAGCAAAGCATAAAAGGAGGGAACTTAGAGCGGACCACTAAGCCCGGTTTTGGACCGCGCGATTCAAGCGATATGACTGTCTGGCACTTGAAAGTGCTGATTAGAGCCGTATCCACAAAGTTGCGTCCCTCCATTCTGGACAGAAGCAATATGCAAGTATGCAAGCTATGCAACGCTCCTATTGGAGAGCATTCTCTCGGCTCTCACCGTCTCCAGATGGGTTATTTCACCTGCACTTTCCATGAATTGTTTGCTTCTAGTTGCCATCCAGGGTTAACGGCAGTGCACCTAACATTCCACTGCACATGTGTCAATACATGTGCGTCATGCACAGCAAAGCATAAAAGGAGGGAACTTAGAGCGGACCACTAAGCCCGGTTTTGGACCGCGCGATTCAAGCGATATGACTGTCTGGCACTTGAAAGTGCTGATTAGAGCCGTATCCACAAAGTTGCGTCCCTCCATTCTGGACAGAAGCAATATGCAAGTATGCAAGCTATGCAACGGCAGGCATATTATGGCCTACATGCGCAAGGGCGCTTCACTCGGGTGGATCTTTGGCCATCACAACAACCAAAGGGTAGCAGAGACAAGCTCACGTAATTGCATTATACATTGTTGCTGCCCTTAGGAGAAAAGGCTGTGCTTTATTCAACATTCATAAACCTAGAGCTAGGCTTGAGGCCCATGGGATTAGCTAGTCGCTCTTGGCGCCACGCTCCTGCAGCCTTACAATGGAAGTCCTTTTCTATTCAGTTGGCCTGCTCGACCGGTTGATGCGCAACGCCTTTGCAAGCGGTCCTGCTGCTGGACTAGCACATTCAGTGCAAACGTAGCACGAAGAGTGCTAAGCAGATGTGGGAAAGCATGGACAAGGAATTTGAAAATCGAAAGAAAAACGCCGCTCAACTAACCTACTATCGGGAAACTTGCAGACGTCCCTTGACGGGGAGGGGAGGTGGTAGATAGAGCAAAGACTGTAACAGCCTCAACACCCACCAAAGCTCTACGGAGCACCCCCTCTAACGGTTCTACGGAGTCGTAGCAGCTGAGGAAAAGCACCTCCCAACGAATACGACCAAACGAAGCTCAGCAATGCAGCATTGGTT